>NW_020450030.1:343016-401501 GCF_003343035.1 Apteryx rowi
ACATTCCAGTTGCTCTCTCACATAAAGAGCAACTCCACCACCTCGCTTTCCTGGCCTGTCTTTCCTAAAAAGCACGTAGCCATCCATGACAGCACTCCAGTCATGCRAGCTATCCCACCATGTCTCTGYAAYGGCAATACAATAAATGTCTTAGAATTCAGTTTATTCAAAAATGGCTATGTTGCTTTATCTTCTTCCTCCTTGTTGAAAAGTGTGTGAAATTGTGCATGCATAAGGGAAAGAAAGTGAGAGAATTTCTTAGAAAAAAATCTGTAATTTATTGTCTCCCTTTAAGGTTAGTATTAAATTAGTAATGTTCCAAATGACTGATTTAGATTCAGTCTGATGTTTTTTTTCTGTGGTGTACCAATTTCTGAGGCACAATTTTCTATTAAAGGTTTTCATACCAGTCCCTCTCATTTGAACGGGGTGAACTTATTTTACAAAAACAGTATCAAGTACATATGTATGCATTATTTATAAAGTGCAGTATTTGGTTTGTAACACCGAGAATCTAATGATATGACAGTGAACATTCAGCTCTCCACATCCASCTTTGGATGTGAGTTTTAATCAAGCGTTTGTGCCAAAAGTTGATTATCTGTTAATCAGCTCAAATAAACCTGAACCTGAGTATCACGTGATGCATGAAAAGGGCTATTTTTAGATTCAGTCAATGTTAAGTTAGAATTAAAATTCCAAAGCTGAGCTGCTAGAAAATTGGACTGGAAAGATATTTTTACCTGCACGGGATTTAGTTTCTGCTGTTTACAAAGAGAATCATTTTGCAGTCGATAACAAATGGCTACTTTAAAATTTTTCTCTTCTTTTACATTTACTCATAACAGAATTCAAGAAGTGCTTAGTGTGAGACAGAGTACCTGAGAAAATGTAGTCAAACATACAATGCTGTGCTGGAATAACTGTGATTACACTCRTAAGGCTGACACAAATTAGATGGAAAAAATAGGATTTCCTTTTGCTCCTTTGTAGACTGAATCTGGRTCTCCCCCAATTGCCTTTGAAACTGAGAGGCTGATACACTTTTCTCTCATTTTGTACTAAACATGAAAGGGGTAATTTTCACTGCATTGTACAGTGGTTTTTATTAACGAAATTCAAATAGCATCTACCTGGAAGAAGGTGTATTTTGTACAACATATCTGAAATGCAGACTAAACTTCTCTGTGTTGAATGGGAAATTGAGAGCTATGCAAGAAAAAATATTCACTGGATGATTAGACTGAAAGAATATTTCCTGCTGCTCTTTAACATCAATAATGAAACTGAGAACTAGTCATCAGGAAAAAACTTTTGATTTTCAGAATTTTTCAGAAATCAGTAGGTTAACTTACAAGTAGCCCCCTCCTCCCATCTACTCCTTAAAGTCAAACCTTCTTTGACCATTAAACTTTTATTCATAATGTATTTCCTCTAAAAGAAATGTGGGATTACTAAATTCCCTGTAAGTCATGGAGTACTTTTGACAATATAATGATTTTGCACTAGGGATACACAGTATACCAGTTTTACTTGTGCTGCAATGTTTGTTCTACATCAAGAATTTCAGTTAGTTTCCAAATGAAAAGAAGGGACAACGCAAAACAAAACAAAAATCCTCATCCACGAACAGCTTCAGCACCGGTCCAGGTAACAAAGCCAAATTGGCAGGACATAAGCAATATGTCATCTGTCAGGCTTTTGAATTTGGTGATCAACAATTCGTTGTTAACCATCTGTTTAAAGGTCTTTCACATCCTGTGGTTATACTTGATTCATGAATAATTTTTTAAATATGTTAGCAAAATGTTATTGACCTAATGTGCATTAGAATAAATGAATAGTTGAAACCATATGCTTCTGGCTAGGAAGTCTTTAAAACTGTATCACTGACCCCTTGAATATTTGGCAGTGGCTAACTAGGCAARGTGAATACATGCCAGAGTGTCTCTAAGGAAAATCATTAGAACTGAAGTAATCAAAGCATCTGCAGCAGTGTACATAATAACTTTCTAGTATACCTGGGCCAAATTTTTAAAAATTTGTAGGTTATGTCTCCATTACTGTGAACAACTTATTTCTATGCGCAATATCTTATGAGGCTTCATGTCATTCAGCCTTCATCTGAGCCCGACTTTCTCAAAGCTGAAGAAAATCTGCTTCTGATGGGACTGCCTGTCTGGTCAGTGTAATGAGGATGTTCTATGATTAGATCTGTTCTGAGACATGTTTTTATCTCTAAGCACTAATTTTAAGCAAGTGTACCTTCTTTTGCAAGCAAGTTAAATTTTAGAACAATTTTAATTCAGGAGACTATGTTAATAAGCCAAATTATCTTCTCAGCTTTTGATACATGCACTGAGACTGTCGGTCAGCTTCTTGGCATGTGTTTCCATGGGCAACGGCTGAAGAAGCTCATGTGAATAAAGGARGACAACAAGCAAAGTGCAAAATCCTCTAAGAGCATCTGATTGCTGCCTTACAACAGACATTTGAAGTTTGCTTATTGACTGTCAGGAAGAAGAGAAAAAATGCACCTGCTCGTGACTTGCATTTCACCTTTTCTTTGATTTCGAAATACACAAGCTTTTTGGCTCTCAGTTTCAATACTGTATTGCACCAAATTAAAATATTTGTTTTTCACTCACAGCAGTTACATTTATGCTGCGTGTCTCTTACAGTATACAGGAAGTAAAGCTGCAGAATCATATATCAGTAACTATCAATGGACATAAGTGCCTGTGATATCTTAAAACTAGACTTAATTCCAGTTAATCTATTAATTATATGAAATTATAAACCCTTACAGATAATTTTGAAGACCACCATATTTTTATTACATCAATTAGATATACTAAATAAATGAATCAAGAAATCAATGTCAGGATTTTCTAAGGTGATAATCTCTTCAGTTTTTTGGGGAGAGAGGTTATAGAAGTTATGGGTCCTAACTTTATTTAGTTTTTTATATTTTTCTGCATCTCTAAGCACATGGCCTATATTAACATTATTAATTCATTTATAATTTTCTCTATGTCTGATCATACCACCACAAGCCAGTTATGAGTGAATCACAACAACTTTGTTATTCCATTTTGCAGACAAAAATTGCAGCCCAGAGAGATTTAGGAATAGAACCCAGCTCTCCCATCCTGCAGTCTCATGTTTTTAATTGTAGGTGCAGGCTTCTTCCATTAATATGATTGTGACAGGGAGATAACACTACCAAAATTCCACAGTATTTTGTTGGTTACTTTTTAAAAAGAATGGCTTTTTTTTTATTTTCAGTCCTTTAGGATCTATATTAGAAACTGAATTGAAGATAAGCATAAACAGTAAATCTTCCAAAAATGTTTGACTTAAGAATATAATTTCCTTCTTTCACCCATCCCTGGTCCCTATTTATCGTCAAATACCCTGGATTTTGTTGGTCCAGGTAAGGAATGTAGAGCTGAGTAGTTCATGTCACCACCTTTTTTCCTTATACAAGTAACTCTAGAAAAACTGACCATTAAATAAAAGAAGTAGATATAGCAGGGCTCACTGGAGGTTTGCCTAGCTGGCCTGGAGCTGGTGAAAAGTAGCACACCGTTTATGTGTGTGACTCACCTCTTCAGAGGAGTGAGTCAGAGGAAAGCAAATCACATGATGGGATAACAACAGGCTATATAAATAAAGAAGATAGATATACTCTGGCAGGATGGATTGGCTGAATCCAGCCAGTTTTTGTCCTGTTGTTTAAATGCCATGTCAAGTGTCATCCTCTCGTGTGTGTTCTGAACCAAGAAATCACACATTGAAACTCTCTTTTCACACTGAACTACTCTTTTATTGAACTACTTCTATAGTTATTTTCCTTTAAGGCATTAACATGGGATCCCATCCCTCAATGTGTCCATATTTTGGGACACCAGTGAAAACAGAAAAATGTCGTTCTTTTCATAGTCTTTCAAYTCACTGTTGTAATTTCAGGTGTGACCTTTTTGGATAACTGCCTTTCCTCARTTTACTCTAAGAGATTTACTCTTTCTGCTCTTCTTTTTTAAAGAAATTTACTCAGTTTACTCCTTGCAAGAAATCATGAAAAATTTCTGCTTTCTTCTGCTTAAGTCATCACTGCTGTTCTGTAATATCTTGTATTTGCATTGCAGCTACCTGTTTTACTTGTCTTATCTCCTGCTATGTTCACTGCATGCTGTATTAGTCATTTCATTCTTCCTCCTCACTGCTTCTTTTGTTTCATTCTCGGAACTTCCCATATGCTTGGAAATTACCCATATGCTTGAAAAATTGAATATTTTCATGCCAAGCATTCTCTTTCCTTCAAAGAGCTAAATGTTCAAACTTTTAAATCCTTCCTGTTATATATAACTGGATTTCATATTGGTCTTTCTTGTTATAATCCAGCCTTTGTTAAGTTCCAACCTTTAGATTGGCTGGTTTTAGTGCAGGAAATTTCCGTTCCATACAGGTCCTCCTTCCACAGTAGTTTACTTGTATCACTCTGGCTTTCCATTGTCCAGATCACCTTGCAGTTAGCATACATAAACTTTTGCTCAAAGCATGTTTGATCTTGTAGCTGCTTTAACTTATTGGTAAAAAATAGATAAATAAAATTAGCTATCTATCTAGGTGGCTGACCTCCATTAGATGAAGTCCTGTTTATCAAAATTGTGTGTGACTGTGGGTCTTTTCAATAATGGGTGTCTGCATGACTGTTAAGTCAAGGATATTGCTCCATTTGTTCTGACATTGACCTGTGCCTTGTCTTATTTTTTGTTTCTTTAACTTTAATTACATGTTAACATTCATTTGTCCTTCTTTATAATGTTAAAGAATTCATTTAATTCCTTTAGAGTTTAGATAAAATGTCCACATTCATCTAACAACAAGTAAAAACCGCACACATACTCTTATGATCTGTTGAGCTCAAGTGTACACAGACACCAGTGAATATCAGAGTGCTTTGAGACCTATCCACTTTTCTTTTTCATTATACTGACCTCACAATATTCAAATGCCACACCTCAATATCTGCTGCTAACAGCATGTGCTAATTGCAAAGTCCTTACAGGATTTTAAGGGATTCTGGCACTTTTAATTTGTAGTTCAAAACTCCAGCAAGATGTTTCTTAGCTTTGCTTAAGTCCCTTTTCATACACCCTTTTCCTAACCTGATTGTTAGTACTTTAAAATGAAAAAAAAAATTACCATTGTAATAGTATTGTTGTCAGCGTATTTGATTTGTGACTTGTTTGAGYAACATCAGTAGAATAGCCCTGACATTAAAATTAAATATTCTTGCTAAAATTATTTGTAGTTACTGATGGTATTTCTCACAGATAAAGAAGCCAGAGATTTTTAAATCATATCAAATACTGTTAGTTTGTCTCATTCTCCTTTCACAGAACTTCTGTTATACTTAAAAGTAGATGCAATTATTTGACCAGGGAGATCTGGACTTGGTTCTGTAAACATCATCCTGGACTGATTCAGTTTGGTCTTCAGATTTTTCTCAGTCATTCTGTTGCTCCTTACTAGTTCTTTCATTTCTATCATATTTTTYGTGCTCTCCAGGGATATTATTATATTATAGATTGATCAGTTCCAAGTATGTTTTCCCCCTCTTGGAAGTCATATGACCAGATGAGACAAGTTATATACTACGCAGTACCCCATAAGAGGTATGTAGAAAAATGTTAGCTAAGTCCAAATGGGATGTCTGTATTTCTTTCTGAGATTTTCCAAGAAGCAGTTTACGTGCACGTTCTGTGTAGTGCACATTTTCATAAAGCACTGACCCTGCTGGGCRTTCTCTGCCAAGCTGACAGGAGCACATGCCGTGACTGTGTGCAGGACTCTAAGGTATCCAACAGGCTAGTCAGAACCATTTTTTCTGCTCCWGCTGGCTTACCAGACTTTCCAAAATGCGTAGATAAAATTTCTGGCCAGAGCAAAAAAACAATATCCTGAAAAACCCAACATATGTAGCTCTACCAGAAGGGAACCATGCAAATATTTGTCCCACCCTTTCTGCTCAAAATACAGAATGCTGCATGTAGATCTTCTCAACAGAGATTCAAAGAAAAAGCTTAGCAAATAGAACAGGTTCAAGAAGCAGAGGAAGGTTTTACATTTTCTTGAGATGGGAAAAACACACAAAAATGCCCCCCACCAAGAGGCTGTGGAAGTAAATTTATGCTCTCAGAGTGGTTGTACTACTGGTCACCAATGGCTTTTCCTTTTATCCTTAGTCAAAACAAAAGTTATTTGGCTTGGCAATTTATCTCTTAGATTAGGATATAGTCCAGACCCTTGTATATTTTTATGGCATTCCTCTCAATACAACTGTAGAAATTTTGTCTGAATTAATACCAAAATTGAATTTAGTACCATCTCCTCCTTAAGCACAATCATGCTAAACTGGCATGACCAATTCAATAGAACGTAAAAATTAGCAACTTTGAGATCCTCTCTGAAGTCGAGTGCAGCATTATCTCAGCCCTCTGAGGTAATCACATACTCGGTCCGTTTACACTGCTGCACGTTCTCCTGGTCCTTAAGATGTCAGGGCCCACTTCATTTGCCAGTTGAACTATCCAAAGGCTTTAATTAGATATGCTGTACTGTTACCAGCTGTTATTTCCTCTTTCCATTATGAATGACTGCACTGCAACAGCTTGCTCTTTCACTTTTTTTTTATTGTCTGTTTCTTGTTTTCATCAGATCTTTTGCTTGCCCCTACCAGACCTTGGCTTCTTCCGTTTATTTATATATGTACACTCTGGATGAAGGCAGGGCGAATAATAAAATCAAGCTTTGAAAGCGTTCACATTTCTTTGAATATTGCAACAGCAGACCACATATGCAACACTTCAGGAACAGAACAGCTTTCTGACCTTCAGTTTTAGAATAGAGGCTTTTTCCCAGATGAATTAAAAGCTTCACAAACTGAAAATTTGCATATGAACTGTTTTTACTCAGAAGGCACAATTGCCATTCAACTGAAACTAATATATCACAGAAAAAAACTATTGAATTTTTATATAACCTTTTGTCCTAGAGACTGGGACTGTAGCTAGGCTTGTATTTCATTAAATCATAGAATCATAGGACAATGATTAGGTTGGGAGGAACCTTTGGAGGTCATCTAGTCCAACCTGCTGCTAAAAGCCAGGCCAACTTCTTAGTTAAATCAGGTTGGTCAGGGACCTTGTTCAGTCAAGTTTTGAGTATCTCTAAACCTGTCTCAATATTTGATCAGCCTTATTGTGGATGACTTTTTCCTGATATCTGATTAGAATTTCCCTTGCTACAACTTGTCTGTTGCTTCTTGTCCTTTCTCCGTATGCCTCCAAGAACAGTCTGGCTCCATCTACTCTATAACTGCCCACTAGGTAAAGAAGGTATCAATTAAGATTCCAATTTAGCCTTCTCTTTTTCAAGCTGGAAAAGAAAACCCCAGTCCTCTCAGCCTCCTTGGCTTAGCTTCGGATATGTCCCATCTAGTTCCACGGACCAGTGCACATCCAGCTTGCTTTCGGTTGTCCCTAGTTTCCCAAGATTTCTTCTGCCATGGGTACTTCACTCCCCTAGACTCTGGCGCTGGGACTAGAGAGGCCACTGGACAGACTTGGCCAAGAAAGAGCAAGGCAGAGAAGGTACTGAGTATCTMAGCATTTTCTGTGTTCTTTGCCACTAGTTTCCTCACCCCATTTCATGCTTGAGATTTTCCCTCTGCTATACCATTGCAATTTTTTAATTTAAGAACTGCTGTTCTAATGGTATTATGGGAGAAGAGCAAGAGACTGGGGGCAATGGGAATGAGGAGCAATGGGTACTGCTGAGGATCCTTGCCTCCTATTGTTCGGAAAGGAGGTGGAAAAGGAGAACATTTACTTTTACAGCATTGGAGGGGAAAAACAGGTTAAAAAAGACAAACTGTGTTACTCTTCTGTCTCTCAAAGAATACCTGTCTGTCTGTATAAAGTCTCAAACAAYGGAGTTTGGCTTAGAAAAAATAAGGATTTTTTTAAAACAGAAAATTTTATGGAAGAAGATTTAAATACTTGCAAAAAACCCTAAAGAGGAAAAAAATGCTGAGGAAGCTTTTTGTTGCTGTTTTTAAGTAAAAATAAAAAACAAATGAAGAAAACAGAAGCTGAAAAAGAAGGAATCAGATTTGAGAAAAGAGAGGGACAAAATGTGTAAGGACAGTTCCTAGAAAGTGAAAACATTTTTGAAATAGGGAGTGAAGAAGGAATTTATGGTAAGGCAATTCATTCCACTATATCTTTTTCTTCTCACATTATGAGCACAACAACAACAACAACAACAACAACAACAACAACAACAACAACAACAAAAATCCTCAAAGGACTTTGGACAGCGAGTCAATTCTTAGAAAAGCCTGTGGCACTACTGTAAGTCTTTCTAGTGTTCTTAGAGAGATATGTAATGTTTAAGAGACAAAAAAAGTATTGTTTTCTATTATTTGACTCAAGCAACATGTTTTGGGCTCTGATTCTTACAGATATTGAAGGACAAGCTGACTTCTCAGTCTTGGATATATTAGGAATAGCTTCATGACAATATTAGTCAAGCAAATATGAAGGAGAAATTCCATAATGAGTGGAAAGGACCCACCAGTGACAAAGTAATTTAGTAGCTATTTCAGCCTGATGCACTGTTCAGCCACAGTTAACAATGCTAGGCCTGTATTGCATTCGTCTCCGTGTTTACCGGCTGAAAACTCAATGCTGAAGGGCATCTGTGAGCAGTAGATGGCAGAGACCGGCAGGTCGACTCTCGCTGAGCAAAGCAGCCTGGAACTGGACTGYGACGCCTCTAGCAGTTCTGCCAGCAGATGCTGCTCGGAGAATTGGTGTAGCTTTGCAGTGGTGTTACTAATGTGAGCAGTGAAACCTGCAGCCTTGGCTTCTTGTCTATATTTAGTTTGTTGGTATGTAGAGCTGTTGTGTAGGCTTCCCCTTTATGCCAGACTGATTTTCTAACGTCCTCTTGCATTTGTGGAATTGTGGCTTTTAGGGCACTGAGAAGTATATTCTCAGTTCCCAGTATCATTTTCACTTTTTTATTCATTTTTTCTCCTRACTGATTAAGAGTATTATTGCCTTCAGCTTTGTGGAGCTGTGACATTTTAATGAAGGGAGGATAAATGTTACTGGTTTTGCTTTTATTTTGCTTTCATGTGGCACACGAGAAGTCATGATAGCTTATATTGGACTAGGACTCCTCCTGTGCCTGTGCTGTTGGGGGACTGATTCGTAGCACCCAACGTCATTTCCTTCCAAGCTGCCAGTGTCTTTGAAATAGGTAATGCTATTCGAGCTCTCCTTTCTGACATCTAAATTTATCCATGAGAAGGAAAGGCCAGCAATTTTTCTGTCATACAATCATCTCACAAGGTTTCAGGATTACCACAAAGATCAATTTTATGCTTATAAATCAATAACGATGTTGTCAATTTAATTTATGGACATTAATTACATGTTACAATACTCTCATGAGGTAGAATTATTAATTTAGATGTGGACACAGGAAGTACAGAGAGTAGAATAGTACAAATCGAGTTTCCTAAAGGCAGATTATATTTAGGAAGCCAGTCTTCTTATTTTATAAAGTCTTGTTCTTTGATAAATTTCCATTGAGTTTAATGGGGGAGGTATCAGTGCTTAAATCTGTTTCTAAACTTAAGATTTATGAAATCTAATGTAAGTAATGAATCTAATGTCATAGAGTAGTTTTAACAAATTCAGGAATGACAATCTAGAACACTTTTGGAGAGAAAATATGGGATACAGAAGGAAATTTGTAATATCACATGTAGATTTCTATGCCATACATGAGATTACATAGTATACTGAAGGGAAAAATATTGTCCTAAGTTTGACTATTAAAACCTGTAGTTTGAGGGATCTGATTTTTCCTGTTTTCCTATGGTTGCATTTCTCTTCTCTGCTACATGACTTTAGTACCTTGCTGTTCGCTTTATCCTGCACTTCAGAAAGAGGGGAGTTCCCACAAATACAAGTATTTTGCACCGCATAAGCAGTTCCCCTTTACAGTATTGGCATTAAATGTCATGTTTTGAGAAACACGCTTGAATTTGTGGCAACTCTTCTACGACAAAAAGTCCTGGACTTAGTTATTTTGCCAATATAAATAGCTTTAATAAAGTGCAGCTACATTCATTTATGCCATCTGAGAGTCTAACTCATACAAAACTTAAGAGGATTTTGATTTAAAACGGAATTGTTTTAGCAACTAATGCATGTGCATTGACAAAACAGCACTAATCGCACTTGCATTCCATTCTTTGGTGTAATTCATATAAAGAAATGAAGCTACAGCAGTTACTGTCATCATTGTAAATGCTTGAATAGCTTTCTGGTATGTAATAATAATCCTCTAGCATTTGGTCTGCACTCTGCCACTATCTATGTGTTTCCGGGATGTATTTTAAGCTCTGTCAACTACTGGCCTCAGGGATGCAGTTGCTCCCTGCATTAGCATTTTCAGCATCCATGCCTTGCCCGGAGCCTCAGCAGGACAAAGTAAGAGTAGTCACAAGTTGAATGGATTCCAAAAAGTTCAACCTGCAGCATTATGGGTCTCTTAAATCTTATAGTTTTGAAATCTTTCACGGTCCTAAGAAAAATAATCAGAGAAACAAGAAAAGAAACACATCCTGAATGGAAGTAATTCTGAGAGTTTAAAAATGCTTATATTTCTCCTTGTGTTCAATTAAATATACTTCTCTTAACAGAGTTCATTTTCTATTCAGTTTCAAAATATTTTAAATGCTGCTTTAAAGATGCCTTCTAATGTGTCTGTACCCTGTGGGAAAAACGTTACCTGCCAGATTTTTTAAAGTGACTTTACAATGTGTTTACAGTGCTGCATTTGCTATGTGAAATCACACAGCTATGTATTTACTGAGCTGCACATCCCACAAGTGTGCACAAATATTCGTATCCTGAACTACATAGACGTGAAATTTCTACTTTGAAGGTACATGCTGATACAGAAAGACAAAAGAAGAAAGGTCCTTTCAAAAATTTGGTCATTATTTAAAATAAAAGTTTAGCCTCTGTACAAATTATGTGTTAGGAAACCGTGATTTTCATGTTTTTAAGAATCTCCATGGCTGTTCACATTGTCCAGTTTCTTGGCTTTAAGCCTACCCATATTTTCTTTGCTAAGTAGTTACCTATTTCTCTTGCATTGCTGCTGTCAGACCAAAAGACAGTTTCCTAACCTAATCACCACTTACAACTTTCTCTGACCAATTTCAATTTCAGTCCCACTCACTGTGCCAAAACCCATTAGTAATAAATTTTCAGTCTCACAGTTAACCCATGAATTTCAGAGCACCTCCGCTCCCTGCCTTTCTCACTACAGCTGTCTTTTCTCTGCCTCATTACTTACTGCCACTTGTTTCTACAGTGCAACACCGTTCCTTATAAATAAAACTGCCCTTTAAATATTATCTATCAATTATTCCAATTAGATGCAAGACAGCTATTCAATAACACAACTCTGATGCTTTGAACCAATGAAAGCTTAGCTGATGTTAATAAAAACCTTCAGTAAACCCAAAGTTCAGTTTGAATAAGCAGCTAAAGTTTGTATGACTCTCTACAGTGACCGAAGCTCTTCTGTTTAAAATAATGCATGTGAAACTATGCAAAAACAGACATTCTAGTGAGTTATGTTGCTACTAAAATCATTAACATAGCACTGCATGTAGAGCTTTTCTCCTGTTTTTGGCAGGTCCACTGTCAAAACCACCCAGAACCCAAAATGGGAGAAAAACATTAAGGCATGAAGTTATTTAAACATGCTCCCACCTAGATTTCATGAAGTGCTATTCAGCATCATAAGGCTTTTCAGAGTACTGATGTATTCAACATACCTGATGTAGTTTGGAACAAGCTACTCTATCTGCTGTGTGCAGGACACTGTTGTGCAGAGGCATTTGCATCAGGAAAACTGCATCAGCGCGGTGCTGCRGTTGAGGTAATTAGCTTTGCCTGAGAAGAGAACAGCCAACATTGAATGATTACACCTGTCAAAATATAATCATCTACAAGACTTGTGATGGCTTTTGTGATTTCTTTAATAGCCGTTGCCGAGATGCACATAAACACTACTTAAAGAAAACATCATTCAATTCATTTCATTGGCAGTCATTAGATATTTCACCTTACATTGTTTTGGGATTTCAGAGCAATCTTTCTTGGTTTAGAAGCCCAGCTGTGATAGACCAAAAATAAATAAATAAATAAAAATGGAGAGAGAGCAAAGGAGGAGACTTTTAAAAATACCTGCTAGCAAGATAGCAATTAGCAAATTGATTTTTTAAAGAATTGGGTTGCAGTAGTATAAATATAAAAAATTGAAACCATTTTTTTCCTGTTGAACAGGAAATGAGAATTCCTTCTTCTCCTAAGAATATATATATGACTTAAATAAATCTGAATTGCTTTCTGTTAACTAGATTTTCTTGGAACAGATGAAACTTCTGCCTGTCCAAGTAGCAGACTTTTTACTGCTGTTTGGATGCATAGCTTTTAGAATACAAAATAATGTTTTATAAAGTTATAAATTACAGTATATTCTGTAGTGCTACACAAGCTAGCATATTTCTACAACTCAAATTGTTAGTCTTTCAGTAAAAAGATATAACACATTTACCATCAGTATGAAACACCTCCTTTGCTTTGTTGTCTGCAGTGTCCACAAGCCAAATGCAGTAAATATGCAGTAGCGTCTCCAGATGTTATTGACTTCACACTGTGAATGTGTCACAGTGCCTACTTAAATTATTATAAATTGTGTGTTATATGTGAATTTAAGTATAATTTCATTTACTTTAGATRGGGGCATGTTTTACTCCTTGGATTGCCTGCTGATGCTAAGGAACGTTCCTAGCCATGTAATACTCTAGATAAATATCTAAATATGCTATTTGTCAATCTAAAGGTCCACGCCAGTAACAACAATAGCAAGTTCTTTAAAGGCAGATACGAACATAAAAGCTATCAGCAATGCCCTTCTTTTACAGACTTCTGTTGACTGTTAAGTATCTTGGCCTTTTTGAAAATTTGACCATGTGTTCTCCTATTTCTCCAAAATACCAGTTGTAAATGTACTATTAAATATTGTGTAATGGAACAAATTACGTTATTCATGGAGAATAAAGGAAAGGGCAAGAATAAAGGGAATGGCAGTGAAGTAGACACATAATATTTATTTCTCGAGGCCATTAGGAAAAAGTGTTATTTAATTTATAGAAAAGCAGGCAGAGGAGAAACACTTTAAGAATTTCAAACTAGTCAAATATCACTGAAAAAGAGAAATTACTCCCACTGTCAGCAGGGAAAGGAGGAAGAGAAAATGTGATAAAGAGAGATTTAAGAAACTTCCTAGTAAAAGGACAAAATCTTAGAAAAACAAGACCRGAGGGAACATCAAGAGGTCATTTAATTCATCCCATTTGCTATAAACCAGAGTCAACTATTCTTACCTCTTTCCAAGGAAATGTTTGGCTAGAGATTCAACAGCTCTAGTGACTCACTGTGTTTGGCTTTAGAAAGATTTTCCTAAAATGAAAATCGAGTATTTACACCTTCAGTTTTAAAACAGTGTTTCTTCTCCTAGCCGCTACGGATTTAAACAGTGCTTCTGTTTCATGCAGCAGGCTTTTGCCATGAAAATGTTTATCATATCCCCCTTCAGTATCTTTTCTAGCTTAAATTCAGGCTTTTCAGTCTTTCCTATTAGGTCAAGTTTTCTAGTCCTTTAATCTTTCTTGTTGCTGTCCTCCAATCTTTCTCCAAGTTGTCTACAACTTTCTTGGAATTAGTATTCCAACTAAAGCTTAGTAGAAGGATCAATTCATGTACCTTGCAGCCAGGCAATCCCTCCCATTGCTTAAAGGAACTCTAAAGAAACAAAATAGACAAATACTTACCAGAGATTACTAACGTTTAAGTTGATATTTCTTTCCATTAAGGCAGAGACTCTCTCTGATCCCTCAGATTCTCTCCCAGCTATATTTTCTGTGATTCTGAGAACATATATTGTAATTTTATTAACCAGGACTGTACAAAGGGTATCATAGTAACTGTAGCAGTTATTGTCTACAGTCTCTAATTTGTATGTCTATTAAAAATCCTTTTTCATGTTAATATTATGTGTAATGACATTAAGTAAAAGATCAAGGGAGTTGAAATAAATGAAGAATTTGCTTCCTTGATCTAATAGGCTGATTTCCTTCTCCAATAATTGTGTTAAAAAGGAGAATGCAGTGGTAGTTATGAATATTTTCCATAACTTTCCACATTCCTGAATAGTTCTTGCAGTGCCAGAACCAAATTGYCAATACCAATTTCCAGTCCGTTATTTGAACCAGAGGTTTCTTGCGCAGCACAAGAAGTCTGTGACAGTTAAGCTGCATCTTCTCAATTCTGTGAGCTATCTTTCTCATGTACACCCACTTACATGCTTGAAATCAATGCCAGGTACATCATCAGTGACCTGCCATTCCTTGAATGCCATCTGATGATAGTAAGACATTTAACAGGGAAACAAGTCCACTCAGTCCGTGCCCCTGACTGCACTGTGTTGCAGGATATATTTGCACAGATGTAAAATGCTTCAGTCTTACTAAGGACTTATTCGAAACCACCTCCATCTTTAACAGGGCCCACTTTTAAAGGCCTATCTTATATTTTTCCAAGATCCCTATTGAAGCCAAGAAACGGAGAGGCTTGAGTGGGGAGTGAATGAAATGGTTAGCAATTSAGAATGCTTAGAATAAATTGCAATTAAAAAAAACCCTATTGTTCCCTTCTTTGCAAAACCCATGCAGAATTGACTTGAAGTTACAGATAAATAAGCCCCTAATATTTAATTGAAGAATATGTAAATTTTGGTGTTTATACTCCCATATTGCACACTGTATCATATTTTTCTATTATACCTTTCCCCTTGTTTTGTAACGTTCCCTGCAGACTAGTTTTGCTTCTGAGTATGATAAATGACAAAGAATAGAATATATGCAGGGATGACTTACACTGGTAAAAAATCTTTGAAGATTGAATGACTGCATATTTTGTTATCCTCTTAAACCAAGGTTCTCTTTTATGCCAATACTTAACTTTTTCAGTCTAGGGAAGGATTTCTCAGACAAAACCCCARCACTGCTTTCCAAATATTTGTTTTTTCATTCACAGATCCTATATAAAGCATTTCAAACAAAGCTGAGCATAGTAGAAAAGCCAGYTGTGTCTTCTAAGTATAAATACATTTCTAATTTGCATGGGATTAGTGTGAGTGAAAGAGAATATAAGTAAATGTAGCCCTTACTAAAAGCCATGGAGTTTCTGCTTTTTAAAAGTATACCCATGTTTTATACGCTTCCTATGTTTTATTTTTACATTTTACTGTGTAGACATGATGCAAATAAAGGAAATAATGATAAAAAAATCTTTGAATGATGAAAACTTCGCATGTAGTTAAATACTAAATTCATCCTTAATAAAAGATTGTAAAGAAATGAATTTGGTGCATCTCTTCTGAAAGCAACACACCTTTCTGTTGTACTAGAATGATCTGTGCATTTCCAGACTGCGCCCATTCTCCCTAGGGAATGTCCTTCTGATATTCAGTTCTGCTGCTGAACAGCAGAATAGTAAGTATGTTAAATATTCGTACAACTAATCTGAATGATAGTTTCATTTTGTAACAACCCTAAGAAGTAGTTCATGGTAAGAAAACAGTACACAATATATTACTGATTACAAGACAGGGATACAATTCAGTTAAAGCTGATCTTAATGGTAATAAACTGTTACCTCTTTTCACACAACTTCAGTGTTTTGATGGAGAGCAAAATGTTTTTGAAAKCACTGTTTTTGTGCTTAAGGGGAAATTTATGAGACCATGACTTACAGGAACCTCAAGGTATGTTTTTATATGAAAGCTTACTCATTTCTGTGCAATTAAAATGGGAATATGTTTGGTCCTTTAGACTATACATTAATTCACATCACTCTTCCCTAGGGTGAAGACTTTGTAACTACAGCAATTTAATTTAACTACAGCAGTTTTGTCACTTTATATTCCTAAACCTCTTTCTTTAGAAAAAAAGATTATTTTAGCTAGTATTCAGCCTGTTTTTCTGTATAACCTTGTGTTAAGAGCGTGATGTTTTTAGGATTTTTGTAGATTTATCTTTCTTCTAATTAAAAGGAAACTCTCCAGGTCTGGCAGAATGTGATTTTAAGACAGAATCATTAATTTATGGCACTGCAAGTACTTTAATATAGGAGACATATATAGATAACATAGAAACAAACAAATAAACTGTAAGTATGCTTTTTATTGGTCTTTGCAGAGCTGTGCCTTGGAGCTTTAACAAAATAAATGAGTTACTGTTTGCCATCTTGCAGAGAGGAAGCTGAAACATAAGAAAATGTTCATTTTGCCCTAAGCTAAACATACAGAGCCAAGGAAAATTACAGAAAGTGRTATCCCTACAATATGCTATTCGGTAGATGCTCATTTTGCAAAGGTGTTGTATGTGGTTATCATAGTACACCTTTCCTACTGACCCTCGCAGTCTGAGTAGCATAATGGAGATTTCAATGAAATTTGAGTCCTTTGCTAGCTCCAGGGACAGAACCACTGATCCCTATAATTGTTATATAGGAGAACATGTGGGTCTGATCCTGTTCTTGCTTCCCTCAGGTGAATGAAATATAAAGGGTTTGCATAAAACTAACATCTTCGTTTCCTTCTAAAAGGATGCTTCCCATCTCCTGGGTCTAGAGAGACAGCCAAATTCTAACATATGTATCGATTCAATTTCCAATTGATATTGCTGAATTCACTGGCATTTTATATTTTTGTAGGAAATGGAACGATCAGGATATTTGTTAGTACAGTGTGACCTCTTGAAGGTATAAAAAATATACCATGCTAACAGAGCCACTACTTTCCTTCACTGAAGTTTACATTCTTTGGCGCATAGTGGAACCTTCTGTTCAAAAATCGTGTGGTCTTCTAACAACAACAACAACCTGAAAGACTTGCTCATGGAGCTGGTTGGTTACAATCCTTAATTTTAGCATCATTTGAATAAGAATCTATGAAATACTTGAAATCACCGCTATGAAATGAGTTAGCAGTGTCAGTCCAACACTTTAAATGGGCATCTGCCCTATTGCACTAACTGGAAATCTTGTCAGCTTCAGTAGAGAAGGCAAGAACTGGATGGAAATGAAAACCAAACCCTCTCACTTCACTGTTGATCTGCATATAGCACAGGCCAAGGAAATAGCTTAAGTTTTGTCTATTCTGTGAAATAAACCAGGACTTWGTTTCTGAGGTAACAATTTTAGTATCCTTCATGAGTCATGTTTGTTTGATGAGTCCATTTTTACAGTTCTCAGACTCAGGCAAACTACTAAAGTTATTGCTTGAGAAATTAAAAACAAAAGAGAGAGAAATGGGTGCTGAAAATAACAGTCTCTTAGATCTACGTTCACAACTAATAGTATAAAAGAATATCAGCATAAATGACTTTGAAAGGCTCAGAAGTCCTGGGCCTGTTCTTTGAAATCAGAAGCCTAACTGACTTTGGTTCGTATTTATGAATTCAAATATGAATGTATAAGTCTAATCTAGACAAAAGTCCTGAACTTCCAAGAAATCCTACGGCAAGTTTTTTTGACTCCGAGCAATGGGGTAACTTGTGTGGTCAGTGACATCTTGAGAACTGATTTTCAAGAAATACAGTGGGTTGTCAACTATTTAAAAAGTTTTACATATTCCATGGTATGATTTTCATTTTAAAATTAAGTACTAAGGCTGTATTCAAGAGTATTTTCAGCACAAATCCAATCTAAAGTTCACAAACCAAATAGGAATCTGCCTGTAAAATGTACTACAATCTTGGCCTTTTTAGTCTGGTGATGTGTCAAAGTAAACTTAATACCCCTGTGTCCCATGGATCTTCATGGATCATGCTCTTGAAAGTTGACCTTTCACAAATAGGTTATTTTTTATCTTCAGTGGGCACAATCCATAGATTGCAAGATTCAGCTCAGGCTTATTTAGTGGCTCTTATGTAATCAATTATATTACAATTTGATACATGTTTAGGATTGTGTGGGAAGGCAATTTGAAATTTCTCCTAACTACCTTTGTACTGTTGTAGCTCATTTAAAAGCCAAGACATTAATACCTGTTAAATCATGGCTTGTAGTGGAAAGCCTGATGGATCTTTAATGATAGCATTTTGACTGTGACTCTAATGAAATCTGACATTGGTAATTGTAAATATTTCATTATAGGCCTAGCCCTGATCTTTTGTTTCCTAATGTGCTTAGCATTTGCATACAAAAGTGCTAGCTGATTGATAATTTCTTCCAGTTGGAACAATGCATAAGAAAATACAGACTCTTTCCACAGGGCAGGGACAGAACAGCTCTGACATTTGTGTGTAGTTGTAGGTCAGGTTACACAGTAGACTTTCCTGAATATACCCTTTAGTTAGGGTTAGTCAACTTCTCCTTTTGCAAGGGTAGGATCCCACAGTGTCTCTTCCCTGGACTGGGTGTGTGCTTGGCAGCCCCTTATTTCCTAAGCAGTGTGGTGTGATGAGAATCCCAACATAGCTTAGTGCTTTTGCCCCTTCCTTATTGGGACAGGAGAAGGAAGGGGAAAGCCATGTCTGCCTCAAGGATCTTGAAGGCACATCCTCAAACCAAAACAATAAACATTCACAACAAATTACAGAAAATCAGGCTTGCTTATAAATGGATGGGGTATCAGGCTTTCTTAWGATTTCAAATCAGGAGCACTGCAGAATGATGTGGAAGTGACTATCCATGTTTTAATACTTTTTTTATTTTTTAAGCAGAATATTGAGAGTCTGATGTAATTGCAGAAGCCAGTACTTTTTAACACACAGCTTGCTCTGTTTACAAGAGTATGCTCTAAAATGAATACTAAAATAGTAAAGGACTGGATTAGGTGCATTTTAAGTCCTATGTTCCTATATAAAGCAGATAAAAAGGGTTAAAACAAATGCTCAAGGGAAAGGTTTTATTATTGCTTACGTCTTTTAGACTTGAAGACTTGGCAAACCTGCTGTGTAACTATGCCTGGTGCCTGGAAAATAGCTTTTTCCTTTTTATTAGTCTAACTCAGGCACTGATTTATTGAGCAAGAGAAAGATAAGGCAGCTTTAGCTTTTCCATTAACACCAGCTGGGGCCTACACCACATAATGTTGTGTGAATGCACAGCTTCACCCCATTACATCAGAGCTGCAACAACCCACAACCTTTGCCAGTAGCACTATAACTTTCTAGAAGCTATTTACGCCAGATGTATCTCTAATTCTTTGGTTTTCTGTTTGTTTCTCTTCTCAGTGCCATTTTGCTTTAATGCTACACAAATAGGCTAAAATCATGAAAATAAACTGAGACACTGGTAATATTTGTAAGAAACAGTACAGATAATCTCCTCATTATTTGTGATATGCTAAGAAGTCTGAGAACAGATAAGGGAAAAATGCTTCATTTACTTCACTGAATCTTAGAAAGCAAGCCTACTATGAAAAACATCTGTTAATGAATAAGTAGTCAGTTCAACAGCAAATTTAGTTAAGCATCCATTTAGTGAAATAAATGCATATAATTCAAGACCACTGTTTTAGTGTCCAGTTACTTATCTTGGTATAATCTGTCTCTACATTACTTTTGCACTAATGTGTTTTGTTAGCTTTTCATATTAATATGCATTCTCAGCACAGCTGTTTAAAATATTCTTATCAACTTCAGCTTCTGAGYACAGGCTCCAACACTGCTTTTGTTGGTGAAACTCAGCCCACCTCCAGTGACCTTTGTATCACCTCAGGGAAATACCCTGACTGAAATGTAGTTCTCCAGAAGCTCTCATGTTTCTCAGCTTTCTGTTTCTCAGGCATTTTCTGTTATAGGGAAAACAAGTTTTCTGTCCCCTTCCAGGAAGCAGATACTCCCTTTCCTCCCCCATTCAATCTTCAGATGCTTTTTCATCATCAACAGAATGAAGAACTGCTGTTATAGGTCACTGCCAAAGGGTTTTTTCCTTAATGGAGGGATGATGTGTAATTTGCCTTCTTGCCCCAAAAAACGCTGTGGGAGAAAGAACCACTGTTTCCAAATGGTTTTTCTTAACTTCAGTAGTAGAAGCCCATGCTTACYAGTATTTTAAGCAAAGAACCCTGGTGATTTCTCCTCAAAGATGCACTAAAGAGACACTCCCACTCCTAGCTCCAGGTGTTCCCTAGCTAAAATTTTTGGAAGTGTTAAATCCAGCTAGCACAGAAAACTTAATGTTTGCACTGTAGTGAGGGCAGAAGTAGAGAGCAAGTTTGCAGCATGTCATTTCTCCACTCCTGGTAAGACCCATTAAAGAAACCTGATGTACAGTTATTGAATCTTTAGTGGGGTAGATCACTTCTAGGCTTTTCAGCCCAGCCCTGCAGGAGTTGCACAGTTCTATTTGTCATCTTGCAGATAAGAAGCCAGAAACAAATGCAGAMATGAATAAAATGGCATTTAATTTTTTTGCAGTGCCAGCACAGGAGATAAAGTAAGCTTTACCCTTTGGGAACTTATCTTGAGTTATATGATGCATTTTATCTGTCACCCTATTGTAAGCCTTACATTACATATTATGAGCTTTTCTACTTTCTGCTCTTTCGTCTTGTTAAGCAGAATACTTGACATTTAACTTGCTGTACCTAATAGTTTAAAGCTGTAAATCAGCCAAATTAGCAAGTCTTGTCAATTATTAACAGTAGACAATAAAACAGTTTAGCAGTTTCAGGCTAAGTCTATACTTTCTTGATAGACTCAGCAGTTCGGTCAAATGATATGGATTCACTCATGTTCAGATTTTTACAGATTGTAAGAAACAGTTTGCATCTGTAAGAATTATCACAATCACAGGATTGCCTTGTGTAAGAGCCCTTTGATTACTTTTTGCACCTTGCCAGCACTTGTCTCACTTGTATTCTCCCTGTTCTGATCCACCTATCTYAGGCACTTCTTGGGACTACACCAGAACATGCTTAGTGGTCATTCCCAACATTTTCACTGCTTTTGTTTTGTTCTCACTTCACTTCCACACTTGCTTTTGCTGCCACTCATGAAGCTTAGAAACAGAGGACCATTTGGGGGCCTTCGTAGCACATGTAATAGGATGTGTAAAACTTTGTCCTGCAGTCTTCTCTCAGTCTAGAGCAACAGGCAGGGACATCTCTGCCAGATGTGCCTGTTCTCATTTGCTTCCTACRCAACATTTCAGTCTATGGTTGTAATTTTCTTAGTTGCTTTCATTGACCTATTGTCTTGGAAAGGGAGACCAGTACTTATTAACAGAGGTACCGCCTCCTTTGCTTCCAGGATGACAAGCAGCAAATACAAATCCTGAGAAGGATGCTACCTTCTCAGACACTACACAAGGTCCTGAAGCTCTGACATAACATCTTTAAGGCAAGCTCTATCCTCTGTGTGTGATCCATCATCTAGTCACCAATAGGTTCTGGACCAGCAAGTCTGATATCAGGTTTTTCAAACCTGGGGACTGCTAGTCCATAAAACAGACTCTCCATCCTGAAGTGCTGCCAGCATCCCTGAGGTTTCCAGTGGGCTTTCATGGGTAACACCCTCATGGACTAGTGTATCACAAATTGCACTATACCTGTGTTTTTTAAAACATGGGCATATTCTGCTTCCCTGCAGAGAACTTGCCTCCCTGTCCAAGGGACACAAGCACTGGTGGTATTAGTGTACTCGTAAGCACAGTGGCCTGTGCTACTTCTGTTCATGCTTGGTCATGAGGCTGTCAAGGTCCATGTGGAGCCCCTGGGTTCCTGGCTATGGATGCCTTCACGGCAGATACTACGTGTATCTTTAATAAATTGACCACAAGTTAGCTGGCAGACTCTTACTGTGCAAACCTATGCAAAGCCTCAAAGGAGCCCTTATCACAGCAGCAGTTGCTGTGAGATAAGGAAATTCTCAGGTGTCTTTGCCCAGCATGACAGTGGGCACATCGCCCTGGACAGTGGCTTGGCTCCTAAAAAGGCCTGAAGGAAGCGAGTCCGGAGTCAGTGCCTCTGTGCTCTCCCTGCGGGCATTTGCCCAGCCTGAAGAAGCAGTTGGGCCTTATGTTTCAGAGGATGTTTAGGAGCCCTTAGATATCTGCTAGAGCCTCAGCTCCTCAGTGTCTCTCCCATGGACCTCAGGAAGTTTTAAGCTTTTGTGACATTTGTAGGAACTGGATTTCCACTGTGAAGTTTGTGTTTTTATCCCCAAAACACTATGTGCACATATGATAAATAAGATAGATAACAGCATGACATCAACTTTTCCTTCTTCTATTTTTCCATTTTCTTTAGCTACGTTTTTCTGGTCTTGCTTTCTGACATACTTTTGTTTTTCTCCACACAGAACTTTGAGATGGTTGTTACCGTATCTCTAATAAATGGAGCTAATCAGTCAAGACAAAAATCATTATAGAAAATGATAATGGGAAAAGCACTCATTTGTATTCTTTCATTATGTCTCCTGGGCTATTCATTTTAAACCACTGAATCTGACTCAGAGCACAGTGCAATTCAAGCCTGCTCCTGTTTCATGCTGAGCTCAGATTTCAGGGAATCATAATGGTATATCAACTTGAGGTTAAAGGTAGAATGGTAAATGTCATGAGGAGTAAAGATTGGTAAGGCAATATTGTCATGCATTTATTAGATGGCTGTTAAGTTAGCCACCTTTTTGCTATTGCTGTAACTCTGAATGAGCATATGATGATAAAGAAATCAACAGTCAAAGCAAGGTGTGGAGAAGAGATGCAATCTCTTTGACCATGATGATGCAGAGGTGATGAAGCAGAGGAAAAGGAGACTGGCCACTGCTGTATTTGGGAATGCGGTAAAGAGATGCATTGAAAAAGAATGGAGTAGAAGACAGAAATTCTCTGAGCTTCATGTAATTGGCTAAATTAATTAATTAGAATTTCTCCTAGGTTGAACCTGAGCTCTCCATCTAAAACCATAAGTTGGGCAGACAGTGGGAGAGAAACAGGTGGTTTTTAGATCCTAATCACAATACCTCAATTAGTTAACCATCACAAAACCATTAATAGTAGTGCTAAATCCAGTGCTAAATGCAGAAGCTAAATGATCTGTTCCAACAGAAGTTTACTCCAATGAGAGAGCAGTGTCCAGCTGAACATTACCTTAGATCTCATTTTCCAAATGCGAGCATCCCATTTCTTGATTGTGGCCTAGAAAATGACTATCTGATATTTTGTGTCCTAGATACTTGGACATACCATATGTCCAAGTTTTTCCAAATTAGCACAAAACATTACTGGGCAGTTTTGAAAGTTTTGACCACAGTTCTTCCTTCATTTCATCATCTTGCATTCAGATATCATCATACTGACAGAGTTTTGGGGAATGTTTTGAAAATACAGCTTTCTTTGTATTGTATAACTGTAAATTTTGCTATTCTTCTTTGTCATTTGTATTCAACAGCCTAAAATGTGGGAAGTAGCTTTATAATAGCCTGTGCTCTGAAGTCTGTCTGTTAGAATTTTAGATGTGAAACAATGAGAGCCTGAAAAAGGAAATGAAGGGCTCGAGTGACAAATAAGCTTTACATGTTGACTTGGTTTAGAATTAACTTTTATTTTTCTTAGCTGATGTGAAAAGGTTTTTGGCTGTATTACATGTGCTAAGAGAAAACTATCTGAGATTGTTTTATGGGAATTAGCAATCAGCTGGAAAAACACTCCTGTTTAATAAAAATGGATAGGGCAAACTTTAAGTTTTTAATCTATGAATAATCTAAAACTTTTTCACATTCTGCTCTGAAATCTTAGTTCTTTGTGCTAAGAAATGAAATTAACCACAAAGTTTAGACATGTATGAGGCTTAGATTTTGAAACCTCACAGTTGTCATTAAAGAATGTTGGAATTAAATGTTTGATTAAATTTTAATATTAACAATTGAAAAAAATTAAAATCAATGACTAAATATCTTGCAATAACAACATAAAAATAACAATGAAAGAAAAAGGGAAGTAAAATGTAATCATATATGTTCTGTCGTGCACATTTTTGTAGTCATTAATAATGTCTGTGGAATAAATAAGTTTGTTTATTATGTATGCACATTTGTATAAAAAGCCCAGAGATTTATTTCTATAGCAATATATTGGTCAATTGCTCCTTAATCCACCATGGAGTTTTAGAAAACAGTAACAGAAATCACAAAATGTTCTTCTGCATCTTATTTATGTTGTCATAAAGTGAAGTGCATTGTACTCAAGCAAAGCTCTCTAAGCTGTTTGGGAATTTATTCTTTAGCTGGCAATTTCTTTTAATGTCCCATGCTCAAAGCCAATTCAATTTCTGTAATCCCAGACTATGGCTCAATGTGTCCATATACAAGTGCTGAGATAGTTCATTGAGGAAAATGTCAGTTTTGAATCAAAACAAATAAATTATTCATATTTCTGTACTTTGCTAAATAAATTGTTTTGATTAACCAAACAAATTGAGTTGTGTGTTTTGCTAGGTGCAGATATTATATTATTTGATATGATTTGTGAAAAGAGTCTTACATTTAATTTTTTATATACTGATTGGGTGTAATTTTCATCTCATAGTTCAGCAGATTTTAAAATTAGCTTAGTCTGCCATGAAATACTTCTTTACAAAAAGAGAAAATGATTTTCATACTATGGTAATTTTATGTTGTTTATTTTGGGGCTGGTTGTACAATTTCAGTTCACACTGAGCAATACTTACCCAGTGGGACCACTTAATTAAGGATTACCCAGCTCAGAGCTCCAAAAGTGAGACTTTTATTTAGAGCAAAATTCAAATAGAAATCAAGCCATCCAGTAAAATCTTAAAGATGCTTGAAGCTGGAAATGGTCAGGAACCTACATATGTTTGTTTTTTATGACAAAAGCTAGCTGAGGCAAAGATTCAAAGCAGGTTTTGACAAGGTAATGCTGAGGAGACACTTGTTCATATGTTAGGATAAGAAAGGTGCAGTTAGAAAACCTGAATGGAACAAAAATTTGCCCTTGCATTTCAAGGCTATATCTAAAACTCCCTCTTTTATTGGTAGTCCATACTACCATTGGTAGTCCAGAGTTCAGATTCTGAATCATAGTTAATGTCCGTGTATCTTCCTTAATAACTGGGTAGCTAATTAGTCTACCACAATGCCTTTATATTTCAAAAATTGTGAGTATTCCAATCTCAAGCAAATCCTCATTGCCTGAAGTGAGATCATGGCCCAACAGAAGCCATGCTGTTTCACATTTTAACTACTTAAAGTTTTCCTTGCTCTCTTTACGTTTGCCTCTCCTGCCACAAACCCTCTACCCCACTGCCTTCATCTACCCTTCTGCTTTGCTGTTCTTGAAGTGCAGATATCTGGTTTCTTGGTCATGTGTCTGCATAACTGTGCACTTTCCTGTTCTTACGTCATTCCAACTTTTCTCTTTCTGAACTCCAGAAATGAGGTCAGCCCTGCCATGTTGTTTGTGCACCAAGGTTGAATTTGACAGGTGTCCTCTGGCTTTTTTAGCGTCCTTCAGAACCATGACTGACATCTTTAAAATCAGTGTTTCTGGACTTTTGCAGTTCTGAATTTAGAACTGGGCCAAAGATTCTCAGTCCAAACCTCTGCATACTTAGAAGCAAATGGACATGACTGTGAGCAAATGAAGAAATACACAGTTGTGTACCTTGTGAACCTCATAGTGTCATATTTTCATAGTGGTTGATTTTTGAGGGATTTTTGGCTCCACTTTGTTTTCACTCTTCAAATTTAAGTACTATAAGCAAAAGTGACTTTAGATGTTTACATATATGAATTGGAATGTTAGGGCCTGTGAAACTGGAGCTTTGGTTGATTTATGGTATTTATAATTAGTTTTGATGGTCTCAGGAATATTGACTTACCACAGAAAATAAATCATTGTGATGACTGAGCTGGTGATTTAAATGCCAAAAAAGATCTTCCTATTCATGTGATTTTTCACTATGCTTCTCTCATAATTTTCTGAGTTTCCTCTGCAAGGTTTAAAATAAAGGAATAATCCCTTTGAGCAGCAGAGGGCAGCAATAAACTTTATATATTTATATACTTTATAATGACCTAATTGTGAGTCTGTTTGCAAAATCCTGTTTCAGTTCTAAACTGGCATGAGGAGTGGATAATATTGTGTGTGATTATCATGAGCATGTATTTCTGGAAAAAATTGTATTGATATGAAATCAGCAGTATTGATATGAAATCAGCAGCTGACAAAATATATCCCATTTTCATTGTGTTCATTTATAGGGCCATTTAATGTTAAATACTTTCTCTTTAATTGTCTGTCTATATAAAAGTCACCAAGATTTATTTTTTCCCTGTACTATTTTTAAGTCATCCTTTTTCTTTATAAATGGTTGTGTTCACATTAATCTATAAATTCACTGTAGAGTTCCTCTGCTTTTTGGGGGCAGTGTCTGTATTTTAATGCTTACAGCAAAATCTTAGCCCCATGAAGGTCAATAGGAGGCTTTCCTCTGACTTAAGTGAAGCCAGGTTTTCATCATTTTTGTGTCATATATATGAATAGGTCACTATAAGGAGACTAATAGCATATTTGTTTGGCTGCCCAAAATACCTTTTATAAGATCCTGTTTTCTAACGATGATTGCATTTTTTTAACCATTTGAACTTAAATGTCACATGTTGGATGTCTACCTTTGCTAACTATCATGCAGGGGCAGTGGTTGTTTTGCTCTGTTTTGAAATTTAAATCAAAATTCCCAAGTCCTTTACAGGGGCTATGGAAAAAAACATTTTCCTCCCATATTAAAAAAATTCTAGCAGTGCTTATTTTGTTTTTTTGGTCTCTGATCTCAGGGATATTTCTGTAATTTTATGGTCTCTGACTAGGCAGGAAGGCTGAGAACCTCAGCTTTTCCCCTTCTGGAGAGCACCCTAACACCTCTGTTAGACCTGTGGTCCCTGCTCTTGTCCTCTGTTTCTGGCTCTGTGACTTTTGCATGTTTGGTTGTGTGGTGGCCCTCTAGAAAAGGTAACAAACATTCTTTGCTCTCATGCTTTTTGGCTGATCCTGCAAATTAAAAAAATGTGCAGTTTTAGTCCCACTTCCTTCATAATATTGTAGTTCACAGAGCAGGAAGAGAAAGTGTTACCAACACCACTATCCTGTCCCTTCTGGAAAGAAAGCATGATTCCTCTTTGCTGATCCAGTGCTGTCTATGGATTGCGCATAGATTAGCATTTTAGTTCAATTCAGGACTGTGGTTCTGGAGTGAATCTTCTGTTTGTTCCCACAACATGTGGAGCAGTCTCTGAGTCTGCAAACAGGATTACTTTCAGATGAAATAAAACCAGAAGATATGTTCCAACTGCTAATGAATATTCAATCCTGGGACACTGGTCCAAAGCGTGTGTACAACAGGTCCTTGGCACCAACTATTCTGCCATACAGATCTGCCCTTACTTCACCACACTGAGGCCCCTCTGGGAAAAGGAGTTCAGGCTGCTTCATGCTTATAAATGTAACAGGAGTTTGGGTGGGAGCTAGCATTTATCTGCTCACGCTGAAGCACTTCTGTGTGAGGGCCTAAATACTGGTGCGCAGGAAACTCTGAGGTGCAGACTGGAAATGCTGTTTGCATTTAGGTAACGCTACGCTGCAGGGCTTGATGAATCTCTCTTATTCTAAATCCAAAATGAACTGCACTAGCTCTCCCCTTTTTGGGGTGTTAATGTAATTCACAATTAGTTTCTTTGCTTAAGTTTTTCTACAATAAAACAGGAACAACTGTGTTACAGGGTTTTAAAAAAGTAAATTCACTCCTGTTTGTGAAGAACTGAGGTCCTATCATGATGAGCTCTGTAAAAAAGTTAATGAGGAAAATATTATTCTTTTTCTTCAACACAGGTCTTGAATAGTGTGCAACAAATTAGTTGTGAGACCACAAACTGGAAAAAGAGGAGGAAAGAAAATATTAAATAGCTCTTCATTAAATGAGTACCATTCTTTCTGCAAACTTAATGAAAAAAAGGTCTTGAAGGAAAATAATGAGATCATGTAATTAAAGATCATATCAACAGTCATATGCAGAAAGCACCTGGCTTAGAGTTTTATGGGAAATTCAGTTCTGGCATTTCAGCACACAAATGCTTGATTCTGCAACCTGACAAATACTATTTCAACAAATTGTCTTACCACGATACACTCAAATTAGGAACGGAACAAGTTTGATTTTGATTAAATTACAATTCTCACCCCTTAATTATTTAATTTGATTTAATTATTTGGATGATTATTAAAAATTTTTACAATAATTATTTCATGAATCAGTTGTTATTACTAACCATCATTTCCATAATTATTGTCGCTATAATATCTGTATTGATCCAAAATTAGTATTACTTTGCTAGGCATAATAAAGTGATAGAATGAGATACAGTCCCTGACCTGTCAAGGTCACTGCCTTTACAAGGAGCAAAGGCAAACTGCAGAAAAGGAAAGATTTGATACGGAGGCCAAATGAAAACATGTGGTGCCTGCAAATGTCAGGTTAATTTCTACAGTGGTTTTCATTTTTAAAAGTATTTATATTTCTAGGTGGAGTTTTGTGCAGAAAAACTTAGCTGAAGAGAAATTAAAGATCAAAAAGACTGGAAAAGGATGTGAAAATTAAATGTTGGATAAAGAGAGAACAGTATAGAGGGCAACCAGAAGGAGAAAGATTGAGGGAATGGGGGCAGATAGCCCCAAATACAGGGAGAATTAAAATTACAGGGGAAAAGGTTTTCATTCAGCATCTTCTGTGAAGTAACTGTCCATGTGGCTTTGGCATTACTTTCTCCGTCCTTCAAGCTTTGATTAACATTTGATTTTAAATTCATTAATTTAGAGTGTAAAAAACAAATTCACTTCAAAGGAAAGATTAAATTAGAGTAAAATGCCCACATTTTCCTACAGTCAGCCTCTAGTGCAAAAGTCAGTGCATAAATATATGTATTCATGTGTATTTATGCACATACACAATTTGATATAAATCACAATACAGATCGTGGATGATTAAACATGAATGCCTGTATTTTCACCTTATTTCTCAAATTTCCTGTTTCTCAGGCATTGTTTAAACACACAGGCCTGTTGTCTGCTTCGTTTCTGTTTTTTCTCTGAAGCCTGAACAACTTGGTTGATTGCTCCTATGCGTGCCTCTGAAAGGTCCCATATTTGGCGACCTTGCTCTCCACAGATATTCACCACGTGATAATTGTCTTGTGGGGACATTTTACCTGTATGTCATGCTATGTTCAGTAAACCCAGAGTTACCAGTTGTAATTTTTATAATTAGATCTCTTTCTTGTTATATTCAGCTGATATGGAAAATAGCTTCTTGCATTCTTCATGGTTAAGTAAGCTCATTCAAAATGTAAAGTTATAGCAGGTACAATTTCCTAGGTACCATCTACTTGTTCACATTAAGTAAACTAAGCAGAAAATATTCTTTAAAGAAAATAAACCATGTCCAAATCTAGGTTCTGATAAATGCAGTCCATGTGAAATAAAGACTGCCCTGAAAGTCAGAAATTCTGAGTTATTTTGGATCAAAGATCTGTATGCCATTCTAGTGACTTGGGTTTTTCTACCCGGAATGTAATAACATTCTTGGTTTGTTTTGTCTCTGTTTTATTAAGAATGACATAACATCAGTATCTCCACTGTGCACACTGTGACAATACATTGTAGACATAGTTTGTCTACTATTAATAACTTTTTCAAAGATATTAATAGAAAATTGTGATGATATCCAGGATATTATGTATCTGCTTGCTCACACAAATTGCTTATAATTATTTCATAACTATTATTATAAATTTATTATATTAAGTATATATAATTAGATATAATTAATGGTAGATTATGTGTTTCTTATTAATTATATATTTGTTGATACATATAGTTATACTATTATAAACACTGTTTGTGATATTTGTGTCTTATTCTCCATGGGATTGTCTGCAAATAAATACTGTTCTTTGTAAATAATGTTTTGCATAGTATTGGATGAGTGGATAGAGAAAACAGTAAAATAATATAATTATTTTCCTTTTACATTTCTAGCTTATCCTTTCTCATCCACATACTTTTTCCTAATCTCTCTTTACAAACTACCTTTGACTTCTGTTTTTATTTCATGTTTTAGTTCCTCCTTGCAGCTCTTACTAACACAAAAGAATGAACAAACCACAGTGGTTTACTTTAATYTTCAGCCTATTAAATCTTGCACTTGAAGGTCAAATTTAAGCGGAGGCAAATCTATGCTTCTTTAATAAACTTTAATTCTACAAATAAAATGCGATTGAAACTGAATTGTAATAGAATTTCATTTTAGAATTTCTTTCTTCTTCATCTGGTAAATATTGGTTGAAGGGAGGATAATGAGAATCTGAAGTTACTTGTTCCCCTGAGTGCAGGCATCGTTTTCCTATGGCTTTGTTAGAATGTTACAAGCAGAGGCCTGGCAAAAATAGTAAAACTATGAGCTTACAGCAGAAAAAGAAAAAGTCAGAGAAGGGTAGCAGAAATGATTAGCAATATGGGGAAGCTTTCAGTTTAAAGCAAGAGGAAAAGAAACCCATTGTTTGTTCTGATTAAATTTCCAAAAGGGTAACTTTTAAAATTGTTAACAGTTACTAGGACAACATTGCCAGGTTTAGCTTTTTAAATGAAGACTTTGTTCCTTTCTAGAAGAGTTGAATAAGAAGTTTAATAAAAAAATGATTGCATGCAATTATATGGCCTGTATTGTGTGTTAGAACACACTGTAGAATTGTAATTGATAGCTCTGAGCATAAAACTATGGAAAAGATAAAGAGAGTAAAACAATGATGCTTTTTAAAGCAAATTCCATCTCAGAGATGGTATATGGGGGAAAGAGTGCAGTATAATTCAGAAAAGGATTTGAAAAGCTTTTAAACATTTCTAATCTACCTATCTAGGATATKTTTTCCAAAGGAGAGGGACTAAGCTGAAATCAAGTTTGCAAAAGATAAATTAATAAAAAAATTATTCTTGGCCTGAAAATTCAGATTTCAAAGTCAAAGACATCAGTGGGAGACCAATGTTGAACATTTTGGGGAAAAAAAGTTGAAAACTATTTTAAAGAAATTTAGGTATAACAGCATTACAAGAAACTTAAGACTTTTTTTTTTTAATGAAAAGCCTAAAAGATATAAATAGAAAATCTGACTTTCTTTCTAAACAGGAAAAAACTACACAGTGGATCTCTAGTTTAACTTCTAAGTCAGCTAACAGCAAATACTGCTAAAAAAGCAGAAGCTAGGCTATTGGTAAGGATAGGCTGTCTGTTCTGTCTTTTGTAATGTAATGGTAATGCGAAAATTCCATTGACTTCAGTGAATTCTGAGATTTTTCACCTACTCACACAGTGTTATTGGTGAAAAGTTGGTTTCTGAGTATCAAAAATGTTTTCAAAAAATAAAATACGGTCTCTGATTTGTACAGAACACAGGGGATTCAGTATAAGCTTTCCAGAAAAAAATCAGGAAATAGGAGGTTTTGTTTTATTCAGCTTTCCTTTCAAGCATGCTTTTAAAACCTAAACTTCAATACAATGAAAAAAGAAGGGATTTTTTTTCTCTGTTACTCTTTTAATCTAATGATTCTTATTTTATGGGAGATGGTTTGCAGTAAAAAACGCAAGCGTTGCTCTGATAATGGTGTGTTTTCCCCCACACTACGTGAAGCAGGCAGCACAGAGAGCCAGCAGGGCTCTTAGTGGACAGATCCTCGAGCTTAACTAAAGTTGCCTCCGAGCCGCACCTGAGCCAGGACGGGGGTCGTAGCTGGCGGGGCATCGCGCTGGGGCCTGCAGCGGCTCTGGGCCCTCGGCAGGGGAAGGGCGGCCGCCGTGGAGCAGTGCTGTGCCGCGCCGCGCCGTGCCGTGCCGTGCCGTGCCGTGCCGCGCCACGCCACAGGCAGGGAGTGGGGAAGCTTCCTTCGGGCAGGCAGGCAGGAAGGAATGAGTCCCTCAACGCCAGAGCTGGGTGCAAGGGGTGGGTTAGCCGGTCCGCGGAGGCCGCCGGGCGGACGGCGGCATTGGGAGTAAGGCGGCGTCCGGAAAATGGGTGGAACGAGCTTGAATTTCACTGGGGAAAGGCTGAGACCTGGGATCTCTGCAATCTAGCTGCCGGGTTAGTGGGTATAGATGAGAGCGGGGGGAATAAACCTCCCATGCAAAAGAAGTGAGCTCTGTTTTGCCTTTTAAAGGAAGAGCTTACCTGTGGCGAAGCTGTCCAGGCCGCGGCCCTCAGTGCGGGTCTCCCTCTCCCTGGGCCCTGCAGAGGGGCYGGGCGTGTGGAAACGCGTCCTCCTCGGCCCCGGTGCCGGGCTCTTCCGTGAATCCTGGGTCGGCTTGATGTAACGGTCTCTAAGCGTTTAATACGACTGGTGTGGGAAGCCCCAAGGCGCCGTGGTGGGCATGGCAGCAACCGAATTTACCTCGGGAAGGGTTGTAAACCTTCCCCTGTCGTCGGAATGCAGCGGCCACCGAGCGCGAGGGAACCCGGGGCGTCGCGGCACCCGGCTCTGACGGAAGTGTCCTCGCAAGCGTGGTCCGGGGAGGTGAACCGGGCCTCTTACCGCAGAGCAGACCTTTGGTGAAAAGGAAGCAAAGCCAGCAATTACGAAGCAAGGTTTTAGAGGTTATTCATGATGGAGCTGCAGGAGAAAAGAGGAATAGTTTTCGGTGCTGGGGCAGGTGGGGGGGGACTAGAAATACTCTGAGATTCATGTGTTTACCAGACTTTTCCAGGGAAGTTATTGTACTGCTTACTAGTCCTGGAGGTGAAAACTTTGTCTGTTTAATGGCATGTACAAACTTATGTGAGCTGCTTCTACATGTCAGAGTGCCAGAAGACTTGTTTACGTGCTGAGGCTGCTCTAAATCAATTTAAATCTGTTTAAAAAGGATTTAATTAGAGTGCAGCAAGCCTCTATGCAGACATTCTAATATCTGTTTAAAATGGCTATATTGCTTTGGTTAGCGCGGAGATTTACTTAAGCTATAAACAGATGTATTTTTAAGTTGYTGTTTTCAGCTGAGACTTGTTATCTGAAAGTGTGTATACCCTTGTTATATAGTAATTGCCAAGTAAAATGTAGATTAGATAAACATGACGCTTCAGAAGTGTTTTAAATACGTTTCATGACATTACCAGTCCTGTGGGCATTAACATGTGACCAGTCTGCTGGGAGAGGTCGCTATATACTGGATTGTAAGAATTTCACACGTGTTGGTGTTACGGAATATGCCGAAGTGCTGAGCTAGGAGCTGAGAGGCAGCAAGGGAAAACTCTTGCAAAGTAATACCGTGATTGTTATATTATTAATGATGTTGGTCTGGCTGTAAAGGGGATAAGGAATTTGCGCATGGAAGATTCTTGAGTTAAAGAAAATGGCAAATGAAGTTGAAGAATTTGGCCAACTTCAGAGGCAAAAGGTAATAAAGCACTTGAATAACCATGAAAACATTCTTACTAAATGTTTGGATGGCTTAAAGTTCACCTATAATCAATGGCTGAATTAGTCTTCAGCGTTTTGAATGTTTCATAGTTGTGTTTGGCTGTGGTATTCAAGGGACTTGATTTTTGTGTCCCAGAAGTGTTCCAGTGTATTTAACTCTTCTCTTGTACAGATCTTGCAGTAAAAATATTCATCAGAGTTTTTAAGCGCCTTTGTTAGTGCTCTGTGTTAGAATTTTGGGTCATAAATACATTTAGGTGACAAGGTTACATTAATAATTCCGAAATCAGGTTATTGCTTTCCCACAGTTTGCATGATATTCCAAAGCAAGATAAAAAAGATGATCTCCTGCCTGTTGCTCTCGGAATGCTGTCAGATCCACGTCTCTGTCAGATCCACATCTCTGAAAGCTTTCTTGCATTACATGTAGATTAAAAAGAAAAAAAAAAGCTAAAAAAAACCCCTAACGAATTATGAAACCCATCAAAATGATTGATGTTGCAAAGAAAATTAATTGTCCTGTGATTTTTTTTTAATTTAGATTATTTATAGTAGGTATGGTTATGAATTTGATTTAATGTCATTCACTTAATTTTACTGTGTTAGAGGGTTTACTTTTTCATTGTTTTTGTGTAATCGATTCTGGTAAAGTTGTTGGCCAGTTTTCAGATTGCTTTCAGGTCTCCTCTAGATTAAATCTTCTGTATTCTGCAGTCCTGTTGGGGTAGAGATCAGTACTCTATATTTCAAGAGTCTGGGCATCACTTGGTATTCATCTTTTTTCAAACTTTTCTSCATAATAATAAAAGATACAAAGAAAGGCATGAAAATTAAATTTATTTTTTACTAAAGTAACTGAACTTATTCACTGTGGAATAGAAAGCTGTTATTGTTGAAATTTTTGTTTGTATGGTAGTCTTCCTGTACTGATTTGGAGTTTCAGGTATCAAAGAAAGTAACTACATGGCTAGAGGATATTTTTTAGAATTTAGATGAACAAAAGTAATTCACTGACCTGAAAAAGACTTTGACTATTGGCCACATTTTCTGCCACAATGTGTTCTAGTTCAAATGTAATTTAAGACTTACTTGATTTCACAGATCTCATTTGCAGTTTTCTGTGAATGTTATATGCTTATTTGCCTTTGGATTATCCAACGATATTCACAGTTTCTCTAACTTTGTTTCTTTGCCGTGATTCTATGTCTCTGCACGTCTGACAAGTTATGGCTCTTCAATGAAAACTCTAATAATGCTGTTGTGATTTGGGGAAAAGGAGTAAGGGATGCAGGCAGTTTTTCAGCACCTATTTTGAGGCTTCTTAAAAGAGCCAGATATTTGAAATCTGTTTTCCTAATGTGAGGCATTCCAAACACTAACAATCTTTGTAAATACTGGTTTTAATTATGCTGCAAAACTTATTGTGTGAGCCATGTGTATCTTAGATGGTTAATATAAGATGTTACAGTAGTTACCTAGGTGTATCTTCATATCATGTGAAATGGTCTGTGATTATATGGCAACAGTAGTGTGGGGGTTTTTGTTGTTTTTTGTTGTTTTTTTTAATAACATAGGCAATGTCTTTTTTCTAAGGATCAAGGTAATTGTAAATTTTCTGCTCATCTTATATTTTGAATCTCATGCTTGAATGAAAATTGAAGCCTTTTTTGGACTTGAGTAACTTCCTTGCTGTCTACCCAGATAAGGATAATATAGCTTGAATGGACTGTATATCAAAGAACTGGTGGTGTATGGTGACAGAGGAGTCCTCTGTGGGGTATTAACTTGCACTAGTTCGTTGTCTGTTTTGAGTGAGTTTCACTCGTTTCACATAATAAAAGCCTAAAAAGTGCTTATTTTCAAGTAAAAGGAGGAAAATCACTTTAAGATTAGGCCTGTTTCCTTTTTAAAGAATTATTTGGCATTTCAGATACACAGAAAATAACATATTGCAATCCCAAACAACTATGTCCTGTCCTTGAAAGGATGAGTATATTCACATTCCATCTGAAATGGCATTGAATTTGATATAAGTCATTTTCTATTTTTCTTAGTCATTTAACTCTCTTATTTCCTGCTGTTTTTCTTATTTGTTTTGCTGGAGCTAATTATTAAGATTTTGGGTCAGTTTAGAAAAATCTTAAACTATTTAAAAACTAAAAAAACTTTCAGAAATTCAAAATTCCCATCATGTGCTGTCAAGGAATGGTGTTGTGATTCTGTGATCCTGCACTCAGGTGCAGTACTCATATTCTCTTTCAGAACTGAGAATCTCCATGTTAATTGCACAGAAAGTGATTAAACCCCCCGATTACTCAGTGAGATAAATACTGTGCAATATCACAATTTATGTTAGTTTTGGAGCTAAATAGTGCTCTTCAGGCAAAACCCCCTCAAGAGCTGCTAATGCAGTCTGCTTCAGACAGCAACGCAGCTCCAGAGCGCTTAGAGAAGCGCAGACCTTATGCCAGAAGTTGGCAGGATGTGATCCCAATGCTAAAGTCATCTTGCCTTGCTGCATGCAGATGGGAAGAGCTGTGCTGTACCTTCTTCTGGTCTCCCTCTCTTCCCCGGCTCATGAGAGCTACAGCTGTGCCTTACTTCTAAATAAATCCACATAATCTTCTTGGACATCCACAGAACACTGAGATAATCTCGCTCTTTAGATTTGACTTTTTTGACAAATACACACACATCCATCATTCATTAAAAATGAATGTCTACAGAAGCAATATGGTGTTTTAAATTTTAAAAATGTAGAGATAATTGAAAGAAAGAATAGTTGAAGAAATGAATAGTTGTTACAGAAATCTTAAAACTTCTTCAATAAATTAGAAAATAAAAATTAAGAATTACAGACTGGATTGGGATGAAACAAATGGAGTCCTACAAAGTTTTTACTGAATTCTAGAGAAATAATGCAAAACCTGTATGAAAATGATAATCCCCCCCCTTTTTTTCTGAACGACCCTGACATTTTATTTTAGAGCAATTATTATATGTAAAATTCCTTACAGTGGGGTTTTTTGAAGACACAGAAACAAAAAAAAAATTGGTTTTGACTATTAGCTCATTCTCAGACTTCTTTCATGTCTTGTGTATAAACAGTAACCTTTCTCTGGATGTTCTTCCATTTTTTTAGTTTTGTCTGAATTGCCTGCTACTTTGGCTCCTACAGCATCATGTATTTTCAGAATGGGTTGACTATTGGCATGTTTTAATTATTTTAAATCAAAATGTAACCTAATAAAACTTGAGATTTTCTCCAAACTGTGTGATTGCAGCAGCAGGAATGTGAGAATAAGGTTTCTGTTTCTCCTTCAGAAAGGCTATTACAAACTTTGGTTAGAATGAGGAGTAACCTCCAGGATAACCTGTATTTCTTTTTTGTCCAACTTTTTACCTAATGATGACTCCTGTCACACACATTCGTCATTCCCAAGTGCAAAGCCTGTGGATATGATGGAAGAATTGACTTACTTTCCGACTCCTTATCCTCTCCTGGGGTGAGAAGTGTGTGGAGCTCTGGAGAAAATTTTTAGGCTTCTTACTGTTATCTGTCATTAAAGCTCTTGCTCTATTTTAGGTTCCTTGAGTTCATAGCTGAAACTTACTTAGTCTCTGCACAACCGTAAAAGAATACATATACTATTACTATGAACAAATATATGTAAAGTTAAGAGTCTTTTTCCTCAAACAAATTTATCTTGAAGAACTATTTCACCACTGAAATTGAGAAGAGAGTAGCAGTCCTGGTGAAGAACAGCATGATAAAGAATACATAAAAATGGCTATAGTTCACTGGCTCTCTTGTGGAGAGAGCAAATACATAATGTATATTGGAAAATGCATTATTTTCTAGTATTTTGAAGGGAGAGCTTAGGTTTTCACCTGACACTGGGAGAATCAAGGCATTCTCTTTTAATACCCAGCTAAGAATGCAATTTTTTAAAGCTGGAGAACAATATATGTGTTACATTCTTCTCTCCTTCTAGTGTTGTATGTTTGTCAGTATGAAACATTTGGCTTTTTTTTCTCTTCTCAGTTCTTCCAACTGCCTTGTAGTATCTCTGAATATCACTAGTATATAACTGTAATTTGGCCCCCTTTAGCACATTAGACGTGTATGGCTGGAATCRGTGTCAAGGCATGTAGATCTCTTGTGTGGTTTCAAGGCTGATGAGTTGTCCTTACACAGATGGGTATCAAGAATGACATCGGTTCCTCACAACTGCCCATGCTCAGAACTCCTCAGTTTCCCTGGCTTGTTTTTCTTATGCTAGGTCAGCCTAACAGCTTTAAAAAGTGTCTCTGTGTGTATATGGTGGGGGGAGTCCCATCACCTAACCAAAGTTTCCTGTATTACAAAGTAAACCAGTTACTACTTATACTGTCTTAGACATGGAAACCTAGTAATTTTTCATTCTTTTTATAATGTAATTTTAAGCACTTGGATACTGTTCCCACTTATCTTCCTTCCACCCACCCCCCTCCTGCAAGCAGCCCTTCCTTATAGATCTTGGCTTCTAAACTTATTAGTTTTCTTGTCGTATTCTAAGCTTGATCTGATTTTATGTATGTCTTTATTTGACTAAAACTTGACAGAGTAATCCAGCTGAGGTCTTGCTTGTGGTTCATTAGAGTTTATACAATTTATAGTTCAATATAATCATCAGATCCTTCTCTGCAAGTACTACTGCTTAGCCATTTATTTCCCATATATTTTTCTTAAATGTGTGAGCTGCTTTTGCAGGATTTTCTTTGACAGTCTATATCTAAGCCGTTAACTATAAAACTGTATTGTAAATGGTCTCTAGGAGAAACACTAAAAGCTAGGAAGTAATAAATTTTAGGAAAAATCTTTGTTTCCAATACAAGATGCTAATAAAAATATCTATAAAACAGGTAGAAATAAAAACAGGTTAGACACCAAAGATTAATAGCATGCCTCCCCAACTAAAATAGCCTGAGAAATATCATCCTAGATAATGCAGCAAGCCTACTCGGTTAGTAAGGTAGTGGTTAGGTTTTATTTTCATTTGCTTCGATAATGATTCTCTGATTTTTTTTTTAATGGAATTTAAGTATGACTATATCTGCTTCAACATATCATACAGTAAGAGTATACTTTATTTACAGGGTTTGTCACTCTTGTTTTCGGGAGATTATTTGGGTGTTCTCATTGATTGTACTGACTCTTGCTTTACTATATGCACCAAGCCTCCCCTCTCTGCCAGTTGCCTTCATAAACTTCCTGTCTGCACCCAAGCAACTGAACCTCTCTGCAGAATCACAGCTCAAACTTCTGTAAAATAGATATCTCAGACTTTATAATGGAGTCATTTTAAACATATAGTCAAATCTAAAATTTTTAGAATTCACTTTTTTGTAGTAGCTGGCTTATAAATTATCACAGCTCATGTATATAAATCAGGTGAGAATGTTGTCTATATTACACTACGTTATATAAAATGCATACAGTGAATCATGTTCTGGCTACGTGAATCAATGCCACACATAAACATCACAATAATGTCTTTTTTGTTGATCGTGTAAGGGCTAAGGACAGGCAGACAGCCTTGGATAAGGGGCTGCTCTTTCAGCTCACTGTTAGGAGAGAAAGGCTCTGCTTCCCAGTCCCACCTTTCTGCTCTGCTTTTAGCCATATAATCCTATTGCTTGCTCTGGGCTAGTTCTCTTGCTCAGCTGATTGTACAGTAAGCCACCTCAGTCACCTGCAGAAAACTACCTCCACATAGAAACTGATTTTCCCTCCCCTCCTCTTTTTTTTGTTAATAGTTAAAACAAGTTTACCATGCAATCAGACAAGTAGCAGAGCTACTAACAAAGAACATGTTGAGAAGAGGAATGGATTTACCCTTTTTGCAGCAATAATCCATTTGATCAGCTCTTTCATGATATAGAGACTCTAGTTAGTGTCTTGAATTTAGATGTCAAATTTGTCATGACAGCTATGTTAGGCAGTCTGAATACTATCCTATAGATCACTAGTGTATTTTCATTCCATCTTATTTTTGACTTACCATGTCTGCTTCTGAGTATAGGACAGAACTTCCTGTATTTTGAGAATTGTGTAACCCTTCAAAATAATTTTTCAAAAGACGGTTCCAAGGGGGCAAATTAGATTAGAAAGAAGAAGTCATAAACCAAAGTGGAATCTGGCTGCATTTCCACTGCTCTGCTGTGGAAGAACTGTAGAGCAGAGATCAGCTAGTAATAGGCAAGTTTGGTAGAAACATGAATTTAAGAAGCACAAGGAAGTGGTTAAAAATAAAGATTAGACTGAGATTACAAACATTACCTGAATACAAGTGTTATCTTTCTTTTTCCATAACTGGATGCTTGTTTTCTCCAGTARCTAAAATATATCTTGTCTGCTTCTTGAAATTAGACTTGTAAGCATCTCTGAAGTCACTTTTTGAACTCTTCTGTACTAGCAACCTGAAAGAAAGTGCTTTATTACAGGGATTTCAAAAGAAATGTGTTTTTTACTGCTTGCTTAATTTTTAATTAAGGATAGCAGGACTAAAATCATTGTTGGTTCCTATTATGTGATACATAATGCAGTGTTATAAAAACCCTCACATTACCAAGAGTTACCATAGAGTGTTAAATGAGATGCCACCTCATTTCAGTAGATTTAGCACAAGTAATAAATTTGTGGAGAAACTGCAGAGAATATAGCTTATGGCAAATAAACTTTAAAAATATAACCTCTCCAAATTGCCTGTAAGCAGCTCAGGGCACATATATTTATATCGTACCTTGAATACTTCTCTGAAACCTCACAACTGGCGTCTGTAAGTCCATAATTGTCATTAAGGTTGAGAAGAATTATTGGCATCTGATACATTAAACTGCAAGAGTAGTTCATTTGTCACCACAGCTGAGGTCTTTTTAGATGTTTTGTGCTACTGTGTGCAGGGGGAAGTAAGAAGAGAATAATCGCTCCTGAGCAGAAATTTAAGGAGGAAGTGCTGAGCCAGAAAAGTTATCTGTGATGCTTTAAGACCAGCTGAATAAATTTCATTACTTGCTCTAGGATACCTCTCTTGAACAAGAAGGGAGATTAGCATCCTTCACCAATTTGGTCAAGATTATGATTTGAGATGTTTAGATTAAAGGAAAACTTCCATAAATACTGGCAGTGCTACTATTTTTCTTTCTGGTTTACTGTTTTCTTTCTGATCTTCCCCTGAAACTCTTTCCCCCTGCTGCCCCCAGTGCTGACAGCATGTCAGGCTACCAGTAGTCTGTGGCATTTCCTATCATTCCTATCAAAATTATCTCATAGTTCCTGTGTCTATCTGCATGCATATGATGTCTCCTATAACACAGACTTTCTCTCTTCTAGACACAGTACATAAGACAAACTTTGTCCACGATTACTTCCCTTGTACATAGGAGTTCTATAAAGATAATATGCTTAAAGCATGCTTGTTTAAATTGTTTCTCCCGGTTGCCAGTGCAAATGGCAAGGCAGAGCACAGGCAGTGCCACCTCCTGACACATCCCCTGTGTGCTCCAGGCAATGATGGAGTGGTGCATCAGGGCCGCTCACAGCAGCATCAAACCCAAGTGTCCTGCACTTACTGTGATGACTGCTGAGAGCTGGTCTCTGTATCTGGAGAATGTAAACTCAGAGTTTTCTGAAGGAGCTTTTTAAGAGAAGAAGTTGTCTTTGAAAGAGAGGGAGAATAAAGAGGAGGGATGTCCAGGGTATCCATGATGAATGGAGATTGAATATTCCCCAGATGAATGCAACTGAACACAGATAATTAGTATTTGTATGAGATGTTGTCCAGTCCAAGAAAGGAAAGGTTACATAGGGAAGCGTGAGTCTTCAACTGGAGCCTTCCTGCTTTCTTCCTTAGCTGAATGGCCATTAAACAAGTTAGGTGATAGAACACATCTGCTCACACCTGCTGCGAATTTGGATAAAAACACCAAGGATACCTGTGAACATCGCCAGGCCTTGATGAGCTATTGTACATTTTAATGATTAAAAAAAAAAAAAAGCCAACATGGAAGGAAAAATAAGCAATTAATAGTTCTAGCATCCTAATAGTTGGCTTAAAATATGTATCTAAAAATCAGAACAAATATGAGACTAAGATCTGTAAAGAAACGAACTGATTAATAACACAAAAGAAATCAGTTTCCCTTTTTCTTGAAGTGCTATTTTTGTCACTCCTAAAAGACATGTCCTAATTATTAATCAGAGTAAAGTGTTTTTTTCCCCCCCCCTCCCTTTACCATAAGGCAACACTAATATATCCATTCTGCCTCTCTGTTTATTAAATGAACCATTTTTGGAACCTGAGACAAGACATTCATATTTTGCTCTGGTGTTAATTCTCAAATAACCGCTGTTTAGTAATGCAAAAAAAGTTTCCATTTGCCCTTCACAACTCAGTGAGCTGTAAACACTGAAGTAATTGAGCCACCCACATCCTGGTCTGCAGGTGATATGACTGATGCATTTTTATTAGCATTTAATTAAATTGCAAATGTTATGCTAAACTGTGAAAGTGCTGGCAAAAGTTGAATAACTGGATTAAATGACACCCTTGCTTTAAAAGCAATAAATTAAAAGACTGTTGAGTAATCTGGAGAAAATATGTTCTTCAACTCTCTTGAAGCAATTAACCTGTGCTCTACTGTTTAGAAAAAAAATTCTATATCCCTCAACAAACTTACTGAAATTTATGACTGCTGCAACATTAATTTCACAGCTTCCTAGTTTAGGTTAATGATATTTGATTATAACAATGAAGAAGATTGAATGGATCTTATTCATTCTGTAGCAGTAAAAAGAATATATATTTGCAGCAATCGCAGATGATTAAAAATAAATTTGAAACTCTTGCAATAAGATATTCATTGAAGGAGGGGCAATAATTTCAGTTTATTAAAAAGTTGATTCTGTGTTGGTTTGGGGAACACTGAATTGTTTAACTTCATTCCTACTTGCTTTTTGTTTGCCTTAAGGAGTCCAATTATGCAGAAGCCATTTTATATGACTTTGTTTAGAATTGACTATTTCCACTTAGCATTTATAGCTATCAGTAAAAGATGCTGGCTACTGCAGAGAATATTACGGGTAAAAATTGTAACAGGAAATGGGAGGGAGACGCATTCTAACATCACGTTTCCCAGTTGAGAAATGCAACGAAGAAACGTGGAAAAATACGAGTTCTTCTGGTTGCAAAATAAGAAAGAGTTAAAAAGGAGAGAAAAGGGGAAAAAAGGGGGGGGGATGTTTCCAGCTACAATTCCGTTTTCCTAGAGGAATGGGGGTCGGGGAGAAAGTGTTTGCTTCAAAAAAGCAAACACAGAAGTCCAGCTGCCTTCTTTCAGCTTTTCCAAGCTGAAGGTGTATTTGATCTGTTGCAGTAGGTACTATGTTCAAAACTTAGTTAAGCATTTGAACTTTTTTTTTTAATTGGGAAGAAGCCCCAGTGAACATCACTCTTGATTAAAGTCTTTACTTTAGAGAAAAGATAAACTTCCAATGCAAAATGTAGCAAATGCATACTTAAGTAATATTCTATTTCTAAATAGTTCTGAAAATGAGAAAATTACCATTTTTTTGTAGTTGCCTGTTAAGTGAAAAATTTCAGCCTTAACTTCATACTGAACTCTCTGAATAACTGAGGCGATTTTTCAAATGTTCTGAATATTCATGGACTCATATGACTGATATTAATGCGGACTCCTAGGTATTCTGCATAGATGCAAACAAAGATCTAGCAACTAAAAACTGAAAGTGCTTTCTCTGTTCCTGTTCTGAACTTGAATCCCTTTTTAAAAAGACTTGGATATGTAGCATTTCGGGGGGGGAGCCAAACAAACAAACAATTGACTCCTTAGAGTTATCTATATTTGAATAAGAAAAATCTGAGGGACTCCAAATACGAAGTTTCAGATCATAGCAGTGTGCAAATCTATACTATATGGTAGAATTCTGTGGGTTTTTTTGTTTTTTGTTTGTTTTTTAAGTGAAACTCGTGTAATCATGGTGCTTTCAGACCCTAATCACAAGACTTCTAGATATGGTCAGGAATAGTACTAAAAATGCCAGATTGCACTGTTGTTATACCCAACAGTCACTATTTTTAAACAAATCCCAATACGTGAAAGAAGTACAATGAATGCTGAAGAAAACTGGCAGAAGGGAGGCTGATTTCCCTTACTGCAGTTTAATCACTTGAAAAAAATATTTAATCTTCTCTTCTCTCACCTCATACTCTCCTACAAAAGAGTTAAATAAGCATGCTAATGATAAAAATTTAGTTTTAGGTATTTTCTTTTGTGAAAATCGTGAAACTGCAGCTACATGTATTTAGACAGCTGTCTGACTTACAAAAACTGCAGGAAAAATGATAAAACAATTAGTAGTAACTCTAAGCCAGATTCAGCAAGGGACCTGGGCACATACAGGTTGGACAGTGCAAAACCTAACTTTTAAACATGTCTTATGTGTGTACTCTAGATTTCTTCTTAGACAAGTAGGCAAAATATATATATCTGTGTATATATGCAAACACACATGCATTTTTTTAAGACTATAATGCAGAATATTCTCTGACTTTATCCATAATAACACCTGTAAGACACTTGGATTCAAGCTGAATATGAATATACATGAATAGAATGAATGCTTAAAATGAATACAGCAACCCGACTTCAGAGCATGCAAAGCTGCGAGTGCTTGGGCAGAAATTTCATGACCCTGCTGTCCCTGCTGCAAGGAAAGGTGAAATGCCGGATGGCCGTCTTGCTCCCGGCAGGAGGCGAGACACGAGGCACGTAAGGTACTCCTTCGTCCGGAGGACGCCTGTTCCTCCGGCACTCGCAGACCGGAGCTGTATCCCCTTCCCCTCTTCCAAAGAGGGCTGTCTTGTCTGGGTACGTGACTAAGCTCGGCTGGTGTGCTGAGAGAGGATCTGCCTAAACTGAGCCTGTGGGAAATGCCTGAAGCTTCGTCTCCCAGGCCTTGTGGCCTGAACTGGGCTCCTCTTGTAAGGGATCCTGTGTAAGGGCCTGTAAGGGCCCGTGGGTAGATGTTTCTGTATTTTTATTTTGTGAAGAGCCAAGCAGAGTTTATCATTTTACTTTTAAAATAAGACCAGTGAGAGTGGTGCCAGTTGTGGCAGGAAAATGGGAGATCTTGATTCAAACTGAGACCTGGCATTCCTGGTGCTTCAGGCTAGAGATGTATCCATACAAATAACACACTGTGTATGCTGTGCAAGTCAGATGTATCCATACAAATAACGCACTGTATATGCTATGCAAGTCTGATGCATCTCTCAGCTGTTGGCAGCTCTGCAACTCCCTCCTTGATCTGAAGGGATTAAAAGTTGTATGACCTAGTTCAGAGGAAAACTTTAAACTCCAGTGCAGTCAGTGAACTGGTAGTTCTGGGCAGCCCACAGTGCCAGACTGACAGTACAAGGAAAAGAAAGTTCAACATGGAGAAAACATGGCCCTAGTCTAGTGAATAAGCCACTAAAAAGGAAGGAATGGTCCTGGGTGTTTACATATGCCAAATTACCTATTTCTAAAGAATCTGCATTGATAACATTGAGCAGAAGCCTGTTAATTTTTTGAAAGGTTGAAGCACAGAAGCAAACAGCCTAAGCTTCTTTTCTTAGACATTCCAGGTGTAGTTCAGCTCTGATACGAAGGGGCAATCGTAGGTATCCCAATTCAAAACCTGTTGAAGACAAAGGAAAGGAACCAATTGATTTAATGGACACGGGGCTGGGTTTGGAATGAGAAGGCAATTAAGCCTCCAGGCCTATTCATTTTCATTCTAACTTTATTAGTGCAACTTACTATTTCTTTCCTCTCCCCCCCCCCCTTTTTTAACTGCATGGATACATGTTAATAAATAACTAGACTCAGATCATTTAACTTCACAAAGATTGTTGAAAAGCCATTGGAGAGTAATAATTGTTAAACTATGCTAACTCATATAATAAAATGACAGCAGTGGCAAATTGCAATGTACCTTTTTGCTTTCTGAATAGATTGCTATAAAACTTAATGTTTGGAAATCGTGCTTGTGTGAACAGTTGTTACAGTAACTGTTGCTAGCTGTAGCTGTAGCTAGTTATTGATATTTGATTAGTCCAGTAGCTGAAAATGTGTGTTAATTCATGCAACTATTATTTACCATAAATACTATGTTCCTAACATATATCACTTCAACTGCTACTGCAGTAGTGAAAAAAAGTTTGTCTTCTTGTACATAAAGAATCTTTCTAGAAAGGGCCATAACTGTGAATATCACATGTAAGCTGTCCCTGATTTGGTGGTGCTGTTTGTTCGTGTCCACTAGGATGGATCAAACTAGACCCTATCATGAAGCAACCAGTAAGCATTTTGAAACAGAATTTGCATCTAAATTTTAGATTCTAAAATTTTCTTAAATAGCTAGTCAACTTTTTTTTTTTTTTTTTTAATTCATTCCCATCTCATTTTGAAGCTGCTTTAAGACTCGGAAGAAAATGTGTGTTAATACTCACATTTGTAGGGAATTATTGTGGTTTATGGGTTAATGAAAAGTTTTTTAGTGCACCCCACAGCTACTGCTRTAAAAGTTTCTATGTATTCAAACAGGCAGAGAACTCTGCAAATTACAAAATTTGTTTTCACTTTTGTGTTATAAAAGAGAAACATCCTTTGCTAAAGAGGAGCAGGCTTTAAGTCATGTTGGTTAGTTTGATAGGGTAAGAGATGTCACCATCTTTAGTTCTTTAACCTTGGAGTAGGAACAAAGAAAAGGAGTGTGTGTGGGGGAAATATTTGAACCAAAGGAAGACGTTCTGTCCATATATACTTTTGCAATACTTTCAGTAAAGGGAAAAAAAGGTGGTCAGCTGTTTTGTGATAGATGTGACTGTCTCTTTGACTTTGGATATCCAAACTTTTCAGCTCCAAGGAATACAGTCTTGGCTGCACTGCTGAATTTACGTGAAGTGATATCCAAGTTTATAGTGTAGATGAAAACCTAATCATGGGTTACTTTGAAGGTATAATTTTGAAATACATAATGCATTCCATTAGGCAAAGAAAAGTTTTTGTTTTGTTTTGTTTCATGTTCCTCTAGCTAGTGGTATCTCCTTTCAAGGCTCCACTGTATAGCTTTTCCTTTTATGAGGACCTTTTTACTTCAGGGGGCTGTTTTTCATAGGCAAGCCATTTCTGTTGGTTAATATGCTGCAACAGGAATGCTTGCAGAACAACAGCCAGWAATGGCAACTGCTCTAATTGTCCTTTTCAAAATGCATACTGTTTATCTTGCACAGTTTTGCAAAACAGAAAATTCAAAAAAGAGTAGGGTTTGTTTAAATATTTTATCTAGGTTAAGTGTTTACCTTCTGACTTGTGACTATATAGGGAAATTATATTCCAGATTACCTTTAAAGATTAACATGAATGCTATACTGTATTGAAATTTTAGTGACCGTAATTTATAAATTTCTATCTGTGGAAGTGCATTCTTCTCCTAACACTGTTGTCATTCTTGACATGCATTTTATTGACTGTAACAAGGCTCTTAGGAAAGTGTAATCAGACACGGTCAATAAGCTCTGCTTGAAGTTTTGCTATTAGGCATTGGCAGAATGCTAATTTATTCAGTTAAGCTTTATGTCTAAATGCCATACAATAGCCTCTGTGCTGCATTTGCCTGGAAAATGTACAACTTGCGCTGAACCAGATGGTAAGTTGGCAACCTAGTGCAGCCCTATAGAGGACTTAAGAGCAGAAGTGCTTTCTCCTTTGCACAGCTCATAAATTGCTGTTTAATGCAGGAGATGAAACTGCTGCCTCTCCCTGGTGTGGGGAGTAGGTGGCTTCCACAAAACAGAAAAGGGGAGCAGTAGGGGAGTAGGGGAGATGAGTGCAGTGATGCCCCATAGCAAACTTCCTCGTGCTAGGGACAAGAAGGGATCAGAGGAGCTCTGCTGAGACTGGACTGCATATCGTTCCCTGAGCTGCTCTTTGAGCAGGATAAATGTATCCTATGCCTAAGCTGCCTGAAAAATGGCAGTCTTTGCAGTTGTTGCTAGTAAATGACACAATCCAAAATGCTTAAGCCTACAAACATTAAACAAAGGTGATTATTCTCTCCTTTAGTTAACCAGCAGTTTTTAAATAATAACATGCTTTAAATATGGTTGGTTGTTTTGCCTGCTGTTTTATTTCTTTAACATAAACCAGCCAAGAAACAAAACCTCCAAATTAAATATGCCTGTGTTCATAACAGAAAAGATTTTTCAATAAAATTTTAGACCTCAGTAGGATATATTGTTGTAGAAAAATAAGTTATTTTAATGCCAGCCTATTTTGTGGCTTGTCCTTTTGTTTTTGCCAGTAACTGAGTTTTTTTCATCAATGAAATAATGTGTATTCCAGTTTTGATGTTTTTCCAAAACATAGTTCAATAAGATCTGCTGAGGGTTACTGGGAGTCTCCATCTGTTCACACCCTGAATAGGAAAATCCAAAGATGATAGTGAGCAGATGTATTCTGACTATTACAGTCATGCTCAGAAACACTGAAATTTTGGATTGAAAAGGCAAAAACACTTCAGTCTTACAAAGCTTTTTCCTATTTGCAAGACTCTGTACATGTCTGATATGAAAATGATTTTCCTTTACCTTAGCAGTCTCCAAATTGTTTTTTATTTCCTTGAAATTAGCATTGTTCACACCCCAAGACAGAAGCCTGGGTTTTATGGCCAATCCAGAATGGCATGTGGTATCTTAGCAATATAAGGGCTATGGAGTTACGCTCGCACTTTCTTTTTCTCTGGCCTAATAAATTTTGAGGGAGCTTGTTCATCTTGGATTTCTTGTTTGTTTGTTTAAGTGTAGGAAGAAAGATTTGTACCGATCAGCCAACCTAAAAATTCTTGTCTGTCTGTGGGTTGGGTACTCAAAAAAGATCCTTGCTTTACCTTGAGTACAGAAGGGGTTTCAAGTCTCCCTCTCTCTTAGGTGAACATCTTAAGCTGCACTGATAGAGACTGAGAGGAGAGAAAGGGACACCACTAGTTTCAGAAACAGCTCTATAGTCTCTTAGAGAATGGATTGCTCTGCAAAAAGTCAAAAGGCATCTTGCAGCATTTTATTTATATATATATACACATATATATAGTATGTATATCACATATACATAATAGGGTAAAACAAAAACCAGTTATACTCATCTCAAAATTGAGGTTAATTTGACTTAAGTGTATGCTGGCAGAGCCAGCTCAGCTACAGTGTGGATGACCAAGCTGCAGTGAGCGCTGGCATGTGGGGAGCAGCCGGCCCTGAGACAGGAGGCCCTGGTGCTCAGCTGCATCTAGCGTGCAGACTTGTGYGTGTGATTGCAACCTCTCTCCTGCCCAGGACCCTGCAAGCTAGATGCCACGTTCACCTTGGAGGCTGAGTTGTTGCTGTGGCAAGTACTGGAGCAAGCGGCCATGGCAAAGGAGAATGAGAAAGGCTTCAAMAGAGTGGCGTTCCTGCTTCATTTACAGGACTGATAGGTCTAACTCCTACCCCTTTACATCTGGGGCTGTGACTGTCTGCTAATTTGGCCTGTTTCACACAGGAGTCGGTGGCTGTCACAGCTAATCTTGGTTTATGAAACTCTGCTCATCGGGTTAGAGGTTGGGGGATGAATTCAAAGTGGGACAGGTATAATGGCTGTACGAGAACAGCCAGGGAGGCGGGGAGCCTCTTCAGGAAACTGAAAGAAGCCAACTCATTTAGCACAGCAAAACGAAAAGCTGAAGTGGGATGTGATCAAGAGGAAGAAAAAATAGTACTGAGATCAGTGATGAAGCTGGCACAATTAATAGCTGACTTATAGCCAATTTAAGCTTAAAAACCAACCAACCAATCAAAAAAAACAAAAAAMCCCTCATATTTTCTAACTCTCCTACCTTGGGTATGCCCTTCTCTTCTCTGGTTTTCCAAAATGAAGATGATGCATAGTAACACCAAATGATTTTAGTTTCGATGAAGTTGTTCTCTGAAGTGTTAGTTTGCCTATGCAGAAWTGTGCTAATTAATGGCAAAAATGCCTCCTGACTCAAACAATTACGTTATTTCCTTGTAAGTGTCATATTGTTGATAAGTTTGTAAACAGAGTTAATCTAACAAAGATGCTGAAAATAAAGAGTTGCACCACAGGAGAAGCTGGCAGCCATAAATCTAATGGTGCCACATGCTACTTCCTTGAGGCCATGGGAGGGAGTTCAAAGAGTGTAATAATGATAACGGTGGGATAAAAATCTCTAGCTAGATTGCATTCATTGTATTTGGTGTCTCTGCTCCTGCCCCAGGAGCCACACGCTGAAATGTGATGCCACCCAGGTTGTACTATGGCTCTGTAATCTTGGTTTCTCTGTGAATGCTGATATATTAAAGCAACGATGCTTTAAGATTGAGGTTCTATTTAATTTTTAATATTAACAAACTATGCAGCACGATAATTTAATTAATTTTGACTGCCTTTAAAAAAWTTTTTCTATTCTTAAGCTCAGGATATAGAAGTTGCCCCCCCTCCCCCCCAAAAAAAGAAAAACCCAAAACACAGTAATCTGATAGTTTGCAAACTTTAAATGCAGTTTTATTTTAAGGACTAGTTAATAAAAGATTTCAGCCTGTAGGTGTGTCCACTGGGGTGATTGTCACCTAAGGATGAGAAAGTCTTTTCTGCCTCCTTTTTCTCATGTGTAAAGTAGAAATGAGAAGTGTGCTCAGCTAGCTTTTTAGCATTATTTTAGCTCTAGAAATGAAGGATTTCAGAAAATATAAATGAGTTAACTGCATAACTCTTTACTAATGTGATAATACCATTTCACCTTGATCATTATGAACGTACCTGTAAAACTAACTGTGGTGGCCACCCTAACACTGAGAAACCCAAAGCTATTGTATCCAGAGAGGTATTGGGATTATTTTTGGATCAGGCCCTTGGTTCTAAGATCTTAGATTTTACAGAAGACGGTAGTGATTTGTTGTGCCACTTTAAAAGATCCAACCATATAAGTCAATGATTTATTTCTTTACAAAATTATAACATGTGCAGCTGCTTATTTCTTAGTGTCATTTGAATAGATAAATTTGTCAGTATTTTGTCACTTAATGTATTAATGAGCTTTTAGTTCACTGAGGTTTTTGAAATCAACATCAGGGACATAATATAAAAGAACAAAAACAAAGCCCCTCCCTTCCAATCTCAATACTTGAAGTAGCTTTGATTTTCTTTTTTCTTGTTCTTTTTTTAATTGTAAGATATAACTTGAAAAAAAACGTATTTTGCAGTGTTTGATCATGAAATGATTTGCGTTTGAACAAAGAACACCCAATTCTAGATATATAAATGGGCTCACAATACCAAGCAGTTCAGGGTCTAATCCTGAAGACTTCTAGTCTGTCCATGATCCAACAAAACACTTAAGAAGAGTCTTAACTCCAATTAAAAAAGAAAAGAAAAAGAAAAAAGCTAAGCTTGTACTTAAACTAATGTTTCTCAACTAACAGTGTATGGTGGGATTGAGTCATTTGGGACCAACTCTTCCTGAATGATATATTTATTATTGTTTACTGGACAGCTAATTCAGCACTTAAGAGAAATGACAAAGCTGCAACACTGCTTACACTTCCTTCTAAACAAATAAATGAGATAAATTTCCTCACATTATGGGAAAACTCACTTTTTCACAGTATAGCTAGGAACAGGAATTTACAAATACTAAACAGAGATACGATAAACATTCTGTGGATCATAATGGAAATGTACTGCAATATGTTCTCAAACAGTGATTGCTAAGCATTATTATTATGTCCTTCAGCTGATCTTTTGAATAAGAAAATATCCATTTTTAGTGGGAATGTAAGACAACATAAGCAAATGGGGAATGCAGTTATTCTTGGTACTGCTATTTAAAAACTCTTCAGTCATTGCAAGATGAAAAAAGGATCTTTTTATAAAAGAATTTGTCTTATGACTTCTGCAAGTTTACTCTTACCTCAAAATTTGGATCAATTGTATTAAGAGGAACATTGTTTTAATATGTAAGTATAAGAATTATTTATTTATTTATTTATTTATTTATTTTGAATCTTCATTGCAGTCTTGGAGGAAAAAAGCCACTTAAAGTACAAGTGTCCCATTGTGTGAGTAATACTCGCATGTAAATGGCCTATAGGGATCTATAGATTTGCTTCTTTTATGGTGTTGTTTATAGCCTCTAAAACTATGGCCACTTGAGACTCCTATAAAGCAAATCATACTTTTGAATTTGTTTGCCTCTGCACCCCATGCTTGTCTCTGCTATCCTATGCTATGTATTTATCAGAAAAGGTAAGAAAAAAAAAATTTTGGACCCACAATATTTTTTGGAAAAACATTGTAAAAATTGCTGAATCTACATATATTAATAATGTATTTAATTCCGTGTATTTCATTAATCAGTTTTATACAATGTGTCTCTCTCTCTTTTTTTTTAATTTATGTGGCATTAGGAATGCACTGAGAATTAAGGGACCATAACAACACTCTTCAGAGTATTTTATTTATTTACTTATTTATTTTTTACCTGAGGGGACAATCTGGGCAGAAACCCTTGTGCAGTCTAAAAGCTTAGTTATTTCTCTGAAGAGAAACAGATTTGGGGTTTTGGAGGTATCTAGTATTATGTTAGCTGTCATGCACTGTACTTTTATGGTTTTGCTTAGCAGTAGCAGAAACAAAGTCCCTTTGCATCCCTGATCAAAAATTGCAGCCTTCCTGCAATTAATAGATATAGGTAAGGACTGTTTTGTTAAGTAGCCTATATAAATGGACAGAAATGTGGGACAGGAAGTTATCAGTCCGTGACCATAGCTCTCTAACATAATGTTCTGGAATTTTTGAGAGAGGAGAAAATAAGCCAAAATCAAGAGCAGAAATAACTAAAACTGAGTCACCATGAATTTAAAGTTGTCAGTGTATAATAGGAAGAATCAAATTTGTAACCAGATGAGAGGACTACAGTAAATGAAATCCTTTTTTTCCCAATGAGAAAATAAAAAAGAATTCTTATTTTGGTTGGAAACAACCAGCAGAAGCTTCACTTAGAAATTTGCRGCTTCATAAAGATTTGCTTGTGTATTTTTTTAATGAGTGTGAATTATCTATAAAGACTCTTGAAGATCATCAACTTTAACAAAGGTTWTTTTTTTTTCTTGAAAGACTCATATAGATCTACTTTTTGTCTACCAGTTTAACGTTGCTGTGTGGTTCATATCTGAAAGTGACCTAGTGGCCTGGAGAAATTACTGGAAAATAGAATTTCCTAAGGAAGAAATGCAATGCCACCAGCATTTTTTAGTGTGGTGACAGGTGGTGGCTATGGGTGTCACAGGAGAGGCTTACAATTATGTAGGTATAAAGGTACAATGACTTCTGAAAGTCTACCTCCAAAAAAGGGAGGGTGAACATCCATGAGGGTGTTAACAAGCTTATGTCCCTGACAAATTCCTATTTTGTGTAGTGTAAGACTACTAGAAGCAAAGCCCACCTCGCCAGACTGTCTTAGCTAAAAGAAACACGTCATGAAATTGCAAATGTTTGTCCATTCTCTGAAAAATGCAGGGAACCCAATTGCCTAGTGACATGCTCCCTGCTTCTCAGAAACACTGGTACCATCTCAGGTGACCGTCTTTAAAACACGTAGGCAAACATAGTTCCAGAGAGAAGTCAAATTCACTGCATCTGCTGCCAACACCAGAAYGTGTTAGAGACAGCAGTAGATGAAGATAATTGATTTTTTTCATTGAACTAGGTTATATGTTGTCTGTGGGCTTTTCACAGTGGTTTATTATTTCTGCAAATGCTTACAGAAGAAATGGTATTGGAGAAAAGCAGATCCTTTTGTTAAAAATCATTAGGGATAATGTAGTTTACTTTTGAGTGAAGAGCAGGGACTGAGTTCCAGAAGATAACTGCGGAAGAAATGGATTCAAATTTTTGTACTAGAGGATAATCAAGGAAATATCTGTGAGGTACCCACAGATCCTTTGAAGGTCAGCTACTAGATGGTAATGAATAGGAGGTTCCTTTTTTTCCCCCTTTTTCCCCCTCCTGGACCAGACACTGTGTTTAAAACACGTTAGAACATGAAGATTACATTTAGGTTATGTGCCACTAACAAATGAAAATATTTACTTTTCTATATTTGTTTTCATTTTCTAATATTGATTGAATTGATGTTTGTCAAACATTGATAATTCAGGGGGCAGGGGGGAATTAGTTGGAGAGTCATCTTTACATGTGTTGAAACCAGCTCCTTTCCTTTGCTAATTTGCTTTAAGACCTGTAATCAGCTGGCACCTTTTGAAGGTTTACAGAATATTATAAATGTCTTATGATCATGTTCTTTTGATTGCAGTCTGTTTCTGGTCAGGACTCCTTTTAATATTTGGGTTTTTCACTGCCATACTTTATGTAATGTGCTGCTTAATGACTAATCTTGCTTTCTGGAATGAGAATTATCTGCATGTCCATCTTTTTCAGGGCTACCACTGGACAAAAATCATTTTCTTGAACTAACAGTGAATATTGAATATAAGCATTAAATGCAAACAAAAGTCTACAGAGAAAAATATTAAAAAATAAGCGTTTCATGTTAAATGAGTAAATTTAGGGTACTTCAATACTTACTAAAAATGAGGATATTTGAGTATAACAGACTATAGCCCAATATAAATGATTCTCTTATGTTCAACTAATAAGTTAAATTTAARATAAAATTGAGTTTGACACATTCAGTCTACATGCTCAATTAAAAATGCCACTGATTTCACTTGAATTATAGCTGGAGATTAGGTCAGGCTGTTTTCTTCCTTGATACCTTGAGCCTTTACAAGTACTTTAAATATAATCAGACACCTGGTCCTGCTAGTCTGCTCTCTTGTAATCCAGATAGTCTCTAAAGATCATTGTAAGACATGTCAACAAGACAGCTGTAATAAAAAAACAAACATTGGCTTAGTGAGTGTGATTCTCTTTGAGAATTGAAAGTTCTCTTTAAGAAAAAAGTACATCTTCGACTGTGACCTATCCTCTTATGTAGACTGAAAAAAAAAAATTGAGAAGGTCTTACAAACTTCAGAATGCTGCACTTTGTATGAAGAATTCTATCAAATTATTTGGATAGATCCCTAATCCTGCAGCTCTTAGTTTCAGGCAGCATCTATATTGCACTGTCTATGCAGCTCTTAAAAGATCTCTGCAGCTAGGTATAGAATTCAGCCTATGCTTCTATACTTATGTTTTTCTTTTCTGTTTGTTGGTAAGGTATCTGAAAGTGTGCATGTGTGCCTTGAAGTATTATATCAAGGAAATTACAGTTTGGATTGGTGGACAAGGAGGTGGTTTAAAAAAAAAACAGTCTGGAGAGATGAGCAAGCTTGGAGGATAGCAGTTAATGGGTCATACTCTATCTGGAGGCTGGTAACATGTGGAGTACACCCTAGGACTTGTCCTGTTTAGCTGCTTTATCAATAACCTGGACAAAGCAATGGAGTGTGCTCTCAGCAAGTTTGCAGGTGATGCCAGATTGGGTGGGCCACCATTCAGAGCCATATACGGGCTGGTGGAATGGGCCAGCAGGAACCTCATTAAATTYAACAAGGAGAAATGCCAAATCCTGCATGTGGGAAGGAGTACAGGCTGGGGACTGACTGGCTGGGGAGCAGGTCTGCTGAAAAGGACCCAGGGGTCCTAATAGACAGCAAGCTGAACATGCTGCCCAAGCGTACTGCTGGCTTAAGAAGGCTAACAGCATCCTGAGTTGTAGCAACAGGAGGGAGCAGAGCCAGGAAAGCGAGGGTGGTGATTATTCACCTTATTAGACTGCATCTAGAGTACTGCATCCAGTTTTGGGTGCTCCAGTACAAGACATTGATAAACTGAAGCTAGTTCAGCAGAGGACCCCAAAAGCTGCTTGAGGGCTGGAACACTTGCCCTGTGAGGGGACACTGAGGGAGCTGGGCTCATTCAACCTAGAGAAGAGAGGGTTTGAGGGGGACCTGACAGCAATCCCCCGAGTACCTATGGGGAGATCATCAAGAAGGCAGAACCAGGCTCTTCACAGCGGTGCATGACAGAAGGACAAGAGACAATATTCATAAATTGAAACAAGATAAATATAAGGAAAATTGCTTTTACTATAAGGACAGTCAAGCAGTGCAACATGCTGCCCAGGGAGGTTGTGCAGTCTTCATCCTTGAAGGTTTTCAAGACCTGAGTGGATTAAGCCCTAAGCAACCTGGCCTGATCTAATAGCTGACCCTGCTTTGAGCAGGAGGTTTGACAGGAGACCTCCTGAGGTCCCTCCCAGCTGGAATTATCCTGTGGTCCTATCACAAGGATGATCAAATGCAGCTTCTGACAACATGTTCTGTTTCTTAATATCTGTACAATTTAGCATGCAATCTGTAGTAGAACTTATTCCCAATTTGCTAGGATAAATCTGAAACAAATATATCCACATTCTTCACAATAGCAATTATCATTCACAGTGTTTAGTTTCAAAAAAGAGTGAATTTTGAAAGTTTTGCTTAAGCTTAATTGCATTTAGATTGCAAATGGCAGATTCTGCTTTTCACTGAATAAAAATAATTCCATTGTTAGTCTAATATAACAAACTTCATTAGAAGATAACTTCAAATGTGACTGTATGAAAGTAACAAAACATACCTGCTCTTGTCAAGTTTCATCAGATGTTTGCACCATTTGGCAATTAATTTACCAGCAGCCATTCTCTGGTCCTCTAAGATCAGCAGCACTGAAAACTGCCACTAAAGCTGTAGTAGAAATTGACCTCCAAGAATTACCATTGATTTTGCTGTTATCCTTGCCCTCTCTGCTAGGAGAAAGCAGATGTTTCTTAAGCTATATTAGAGTTATTCTTAACAGCCCCACTGCCTTAATAGCATCCATGGTGCTGAGCGATCTTTCATAGCCCACAGCCTACTAAACATCTTATGAAAGCCCAGTGTGGAGAGAGACTGTGGAGAAACCACATACAGTATCCTCCTCCTTCTCTCAGGCTATTTAGTATATATTTGAAAGCATGCAAACTGGTATTCCTGCAATTTGAGTATATGCAGAAAATGATTTGATTGTAAGTGCAAGTTGAAGGACTGTGTTGAAGAAGAACAAGAATAGGCAGATGCAGCTTGGACTGATTAGGGCTGAGCGGAAAAAGTGAGCTGTGGGGAACTGAGTGTATTTCACAGAATGCTGGAAAACCGAACAGGAARAAGGCAGTGTGACCTGGCAGCTGTCTGTCTACAATTGAGATGGATTTGACATAGAATGTTTTGGGTTTTACTCAGGGAATTTATTTTGTTCACAGTGTGATAATGGCTTCTGAGGGCAGTTAATGACTGTGGCCGTGCAAGTGTACATTTTTGTCAGCCTAAGACCACAGTATAAAGAGATCTAATGAACAATTAATGTTCCCACGTCTCACGTGTGTGTCTTAATAGTATCTCCAAGACACTATTTTTAAGCCTCCCCTTTCCCTTGTATATTTTCAGGGTATGAATTCCCATATCTCTTATTCTTTACAGAAAATAAAAAGATCACTTAAGTGCTGTGTGGCTATAGAAAGTACTGCCTTTGCACTATTTTCTGTTGGTCCATAAGTTTTCTAGTCTTGACCATTCTCTGGATTTGCAGATATGAGCCCACTTGCTTGCAACAGAGGGCTTTCAAAAAAAGAAGGGCAAGCAGTTGTGAGGGATGGAGAGGAAAAGGAATATCAACCATGCATCAGGGATTGGAAAGAGAGGGGCTGCTTCCACAGAGGAGACTAATCCAGGAGCCCAGTGTAGGCAGTGCCCTCATTGACCAGGGTACAATCCCAGAGGGTCTGAGCGGGACGGGGATGGTGACAGTAAGAGTTATTATCAGCCATCTAGAGGTCATCAGACAAGGTGCTGTAATGAGTCAGGTCAATCCAGAAAGTCCAGTCAGGAACAGCAGGACACAGAGCCAAGGCTAGCTATAATGGAGGTGCTGAGGTCCATCAAGGAAACAAGGCCAGAAACAGGTGCACCTATGACAAAGGTGATACCTCAGCTGAGGAGTGGGTGGCCAGGCTTGAGCTGAACTAGAGCCCCTGGTCCCATGAACAGAGGGTATGGATGGGAGTCCCAGGTGAGGCTCATTAGGGCTGTTAGTGCCTACTAATGCACTCAAGGCCCTGACAATATGCTCTTAACATCACCCTTATTAGTTCATGAGAGGTGTTAAATTAGTGGGATATTAGGTGTGTCTTGCTCTGTGTGCAGAGCTTTGCAGGATGCTAACTTCACATGCACATCTGAGCAAAAGAAATCTAGTATCACCACAAGTGACACTTACCTGTCCTGCTGTCTTTCCTTTGAAGTCTTTGAAGTGAACCAGTAAGGTTCAACAAGGAACTAATGTTAACAGGAGGATAGTTTCTGAGGTCATAACATGGAGTTCAGGTTTAAAAGCTATTTGCACTTTAATTATAATTCTTAATGACAAGGAAAAATGAGTTTTAATAAAATCACAGAATCACAGAATTGCTGAGGTTGGAAGGGACCTCTGGAGATCATCTAGTCCAACTCCCCTGCTCAAGCAGGGTCACCTAGAGCATATTGCACAGGATCGCGTCCAGGCGGGTTTTGAATATCTCCAGAGAAGGAGACTCCAC
>NW_020450030.1:402296-474474 GCF_003343035.1 Apteryx rowi
CTGATCACAACTCTCTGAGCTCTGCCATTCAGCCAGGTCTCAATCCACCTCACTGTCCACTCATCCAGCCCACACTTCCTGAGCTTGTCTATGAGGATGTTATGGGAGACAGTGACAAAAGCCTTGCTGAAGTCAAGGTAGACAACATCCACTGCTCTCCCCTCATCTACCCAGGCAGTCATTCCATCATAGAAAGCTGTCAGATTGGTTAGGCATGATTTCCCYTTGGTGAAGCCATTACACTATTTGTCTCAGCTTTGAATGTCCTTTTAATTGGTTCACCTTTGGGCATGCTGCAGAAAACTGATCATTTCAATTGCAGTCAGTGAGATCACAAGTTGGCCTGCAGAGTGTTTACATCTCAGGATCATTTCAAAGAACCACCCTGAACTTTCCAGAAAAAATACCTTTTAGCCCTTCCTGTCACTGTGTTATTTTCTTTTTTTGTTTTGAAGGAGTTTTTCCAGCTCCCGGGCCAGTGGAAGGGTCCAATAGTTAAATATGCAGCAAATAGACATTGCCTTGAAGGATGTAGGGTGTGATGCACTAAGTTAAGGTAATTCAAGCTAAAGCTGTTTTATTTGTGAGCAAGTATTGAGGAGCTTGATGTACTTTCACAAAATGAATTTTACATTTTCATCATTAGATAGTTCAGCTTGGTTTTTCAGCAAGACATCCCTGTACTTGTTCTTAATTTTGTTGTAAGACAATCAGTGTAGGAGTAAATACTACCAATGTACATTGTCACTAGTATGGATATAGTGGAAACTGCTGATGGAGATGTGTATGTTGATTCATTAGTCACATCTACTTATTGGTAAAGAGAATAATTAGAGACTGAAACAGAAAATTCTGTTGATTTCCTTGGTAAGTGCAATAGTTTACAAGCCTACGCAGAGAACAATGCTGTGTTTTTTGTACAGTATGCAAAATGTACCCTTGATTAAGAATTCAGGTATGTTTGTACTAAATGTGTGTCAGTACTAAACCACTATATTTCTCTTAAAAGTGGAATCTACTCTTTGGAGACCCCAATTATTTAATAGCTGGACTATTGGAGGAAACATTTGTAGTTCTTATAGTCATTGTCTTCACCAAAGATGTGATCCCCCAGGTCTATCTTGAGATACAAATACTGAGCCCTTAATATAACAAAAAGAGAAAATGAGAACGTATGAACTGCACAGTTTTAGACTAAAACTGATTTCTTCTAAAACAAATTAAAAAGTATTTTAATGTAAATAATTCTAAATGGTATAGTTTTAAGGAAAGAGAACTTTTGTTCAGTACAGAACTGAGAACTAGTTGATACATGGGCAAATTTTCCATGTGATGCATATAGTCCACTGACCTCAGTGGAGTTACAATTTTTATTTTTATTTTTATTTTTTTTTTCTGGAGATAATTGTGGTACTAAGTTTCAATTCCACTGGAAAAGAAAAGAAAAATTGACCAAGAAATTGCATTTGTATATAACTTTCAAAGATGACTACTAATAATTATCAAGACTCAGTAATCATGTGAGATACCTGTAGTAAAATTAGGCATTTTCATACCACTGGTAGATAGCATCATCTTACTTCTGATATGACAGTTTCTCTCAGATGATGGGTTTGCCTTTTTTCTGTCTGTCTGTCTTCCCCCCTCCCTTCTGTGTAGAAAATTTGTATGTCAGTTGTTTCTTTGGTGGTTTTACTAACTGTTGTTGTCTTTGCTGAGTGTGTCTTAGTTCTTGCAGGGCAGAGCAGGTAGAAATTGCAAATAGCAAAGAGTAAGTTAAGGCTTAGTTCTGCTATGCTGTACTCTCTGTAGGTTTTCACTTGGTCATGTCTGTTGTTGCCATTGTTTTGACTTTCTCAGGGATATTTGTGATGTGAATTAAAAACTCAAAAATCTCACAATGAAGTGTGCATCAGAGAAAGATTTGCCACTTTCTCTAGTTTCTACTTCTGGGTTTTATTGGTGTCATCTTATCTCTCCTTTCTCTCTCTCTCTCTCTCTCTCTCTTTTTCTAAAGAAAAATCTTTTTTTTTTCCCCCAGCACTTCATTTTCTATGTGGATTGTCACGAGCCTTACTTTTTCTCAGCATCTTTGCTGGGATTTTTTTGAGAAGCATAGTTGGCTGTATGATCTCAGCTCCACACTAGCATATTAGAGACACGATTTGGTGGCATGGAACCCCCCTCGTCAACTGAAGCARACAACATAGAAATAGCTGCAGAAAGGACTGAAGCAAAAGAAGTCTGAACAACCTCAGAGCAGAGAGATTCAAAAGCATCTTTAAAGTCATGTTGGCAGGTGGAAAACTTCTTGCAAGGTTTTTATCTTGTTCAAAGTATTAGAGCGGAACAGCTTCAATCTGCAAAAGATTCTGTCATCCACTGAAACCAATGTGCTGTGCTCCGTTTTAACTTAACCACAGAGCATTAGCACTGATTTTTTCCACATACTGTTATAAGTGTAAATAGCTGTCATCTGCTTCACGGAAGTAAACTGGACTACCTTTCAGGCTTGGGCATGTGGGCCTTTGAATCCCAAATTGATGGGTTCAAAAGAGCTTCAGAAATGTAACATTTCATCATACCTTCCTTCCTTCTTGTCTAAGAAGCAAAACTATTCAAGAAAATTCTGAAGACACTAGTTTGGGTAAAAATATTCCTTCCTATTTTGTTAAAACTGTGGAAAAAATGAATCTTGTAGTAGGTATGTTTGAAGAATGCGTCTAATACCAATCTGTGAGTTAGAATGAGCTTATTTAAAATGTAATAAATTTACAATTAATATTGCAAATGGTTTTTTGGAAACTGAAATTAAAAATAATACAATTACTGGGCAAAATACTACTATAATTTTTTTTTGTCTAGTAATTACCCTCTGATATCAGTGAGTTTATAGCAATATTCCTTTCTCTTATAACTTTTTTAAAATGGTGGATGCTCAAGAACTCTTCAAATTCTAATTCTGTGGGGGCATCGTTGAAGCAATGTCAAAGACAGTATTCAGTGCCATATCAGCAGTGTGTTTTATTAAGATAGATAGTACTCATCTGAAAAATATTTATAGAATTCAATTTGTTTATTCTCCTAAGCTTCTCAAGAGATTTTTTGCTCCGTGTTGTGTAATCTAGGAGAGAGGTTTTTCTTATAGGAACATGAAGAGTATAACACCATTTATTCTCTTTAGTTCTTTTTTGACTGCAGTCAACTCTTATTTAGCTGTGGTTTTGGCACACAAAATCTGTGACACAGTGCACTGTCACTTTTTTTCCTAGGATAATTGTTTTTTCTTTTTGTAGGCAATGTTCCTGACCTGTTAGCTGTACAGCACCCCTAAGTATTTTTCTCTGGCATGGTTATATGTTGTTTACAGTATTCTGTAACTGAACTGTATCAACTGTATCAGAATTGTGAATTTATAGCATTTATTTTTCAGGATTTTGTGAAAACATCATCTTTTTACCCACACAGGTTTATAAAAATGAATAAATGTTTGGTGTGCATTGTGGTATAATATAACAGAGCAATGATTGCTTGTGGTAGACTGTGGCAATAGGAAATCCCAGATTTCAGTCTCCTTGAAACTCTTGTCTCAGATATATCCTCAGAACTGGATTGAGCACCTTCCCCTTCTTTGCCAAGTTTCATCTCAATCACTTTTGTCTGTAGTGCAGATGAAAAGAACATATGGCATTTCTTATGAGTTAATGTAAAACACTTCTGGTAAATATTGTCTTCTATTTTGTTTTTTGAGTAGATAGGCAACAGATAAACTCAACACTTTCAAGAAAATATATTAAGGTATGTTAAAAATGAATTTAAGTGTAGAATAGGTGTAACAGGAAAATTCAAAATAAACTAATTAGAGAGATTAGCTAAAATCTTTCATCAGTTTCTAGTGCCATTTTCTCTGGAAGCTTTACTTCTTTGGCAATATTGCGTGTGTAAATACTATATGCATCCTGCTTTGCATGAGATCTATCAGCGCAAGCCGTGCTATGTTGCGTTACAGAGTATAGAAGAGGAGCCAAGATACTGGTGTTTGTATTTTTCTTGGCCTGTGACTTTTGACATTATCTTGGGTGAGTCACCTGACAGTGCTTTATCTTTCCTTTTGCGAGTGGCATATACTACTTAGGCTTCACTTTACAGTTAAGAGACAAACTAAGGTTTAGATTTATGGCCCATTAGATACTCTGCACTGAATGCTGGCATGTAGGCACATAATCCATGATAAATATAAAGTAGCTGATTTCTGAGTAGTTAGTGTGTTATATACTTGCACATTAGATTGCTTACTAACTTATGTGAGTAGTCCTCCTCTTTGCTTGATGTTCAAAAAATGTTCTTGAAATATGTAAACATTATAAAGTACTATATTTGTTCATTTGTTAGTATAATGAAAGTACAAATTAAATTTTAGAAAATTTTGGGTTGTTTTTTTTTTCCTCTTCAGGCCCTGATGATTTAGAATGCAGCATAGAGGCTTGAAGAAGAAAAGAAGTAAAAAACAGATCTAGGTTGATTCTTATATTAATTTTTAGGCAGATATATTACCAGTTTCTTTCTCTATAGTCAATGTTGTCAAAGAACATTACAACCAATACCATATCCAGCTTTAGTTGGAGAATACAAAATACCTAACAGAAACAGCTACTTTCTTTTGAGTCAGTTCTTCTTTGGCTTACTTCATCTCAGTCAAATTGAAAAGAAGTAAGAATGGACTTTATCCTATTGCTGTTCCAAAGAATGAATATTAGGGACAAGTTACTGCCCCTTAGTAAAAGGCCATCTGTGGTCCCAGGCAATATGTGGTCTCATAGGTTTCTGCATCTGAGGCTGTATTCTTTTATGGCCAAAACCAGGCCACTTTCTGCATTCAGTGTTCTCTTGCTCATTAGAATAAGGTCTTTCTTCTGCATAAGAAGGAAGCTAATTATTTGGAGTTCAATTTCTTAGGTTTCCATATGAGAGAAAATTAGCTTTTCATTAGTTTGTGGCAATTAGCACAATTATTTTACACTCACGTCAAGAGTGCTGGTGCTGGAAAATGTATGTAGGGAAATACCTGCTTTTCTTTTCTTCAAAAACTTGACTTGGGGTGGGAAGGGGGGAGACAACAAAAATATTAATTGCCTGGTACGTGGGGATGGGTGAATGCTTAGGAAGGAGAACAAATAGTATTTATCAACCAGATGTTTCCCATTTTGAAAGTGACTGTTCAGCTGAGAGATTTTACTGAAAAGCAAGCGAGCAATATGAGTATTTTCTTCTCATTTACTGAAAGAAGAAAGTCTTCGGTAGTCTAATATTGCTTTCTTTCTCCTGATGAACTAGATCCTGAAAATCTTTTCTTATTCTGGAAATCCAGTAAATCAATAGGAAGGAAAAATGATTTTGTGATTAAAGCCCAAGGCTGGAAAGCAGATCTGGCCTCTACTTGCACCTTCTCTGGGGTTTCATTTTGTGATCTGTGTTTTTGAGCCTGTGTTGATGTCTCCAGTCTCTGCCTCACAGTGACTCTGAGACTAGAGGGCTACTTCTCTCATTTCCACCTGTTGCTGGTGAAACTTGGTCCTTAATTTAATCTGTAATCCAAAAACATTATGCAAACAGACCACATTCCTAGAAATCTCCTTGTTATCTCTGCTAGGAAATAACCTTGTGAATGGCTCTTAAAATCTGACTATTAGGTACTTTGAAAATGACTTTCACAGAGCAACMAATAAATAAAATATTTATTTAACATGATGCACGTGATGTAAAACACAATGTACAACTAGTAATTTCTTATATATAGCCTATTAACAGTGAAAGCTATTCCAACGCTTGCGAGGTCCCACAATTATCATGGGTACGTCAGCTACCTCATTTTATAGATTAGATGCAATTTTTTATGTTTCTTCAGTACAGAAAGATATTCCGCTACAAGTATAGTTGATATTGTGTTTTGCGTTTTCCAAGGAAAATGTGATAAGAACAGCAAACTTTCCTACTATTTGAGAGTAAGACAAAAGAAGTCTAATACTACACCAGCTACTAGCCTTTTTTGCTCATCAGTGAGTTAATGAATGCTTTTGAAAAGTCTGAGCAAAATACAAACTGTATTTTCATCATTTTGAGCTGGGCTGTTTGACTTTTGTGACATCCAGTAAAAGAAAAATTCTATTGATTTACTTCTTCCAAAGATCTGTACCTACAGAATACTGTCTCACTATGACCTCTGCATCTTTACTGTTCAAGAGATTTATTAAAAAAGCCAGCATGAAACAGCTCATGTAGCACTTTTTCAAGATTAGTTTTAGTCATGGCTTTTGTAGCTATAATCCATTTTGAAAAATCATTCTACAAACTTGGGAGAACAAAACCTGTACTACTTTGCCAAACCAGATAGTTAGTCCTAGGAATATCATCACTTCTTTACTGCCAACATTCCCACTAATTTTACTGAAACATTTTGGATGTGTGCATCTGAGTGTGGGAAAACTTAAGATAAACACTTTTTTGACTGTCTACTAATAATAGCAAAGTTAAAATGTTGATATTTTGTTGCTTTTGTTTTGCCTGTGAACACCCAGATACTAAGAATAAAGCTTTATCATAGTAGGCATTGCATAAACATAATTAAAAATACTTCTGAGGTCTGATTATAGTGCACTGATCCTTTGTTTGTTTTTTCTCTGTAACTTCCTCAAAGCCCTAAAACGATAAATGTGAAATACTGGAAGAGGATAAAGTAACTTTTCAAAGATCATAAGTTAAGTCAGTGGAAGAAAGATAATAATCACAATAATTCAAACTTCAGACTAAATCTCAGAACTTTTTTTTTTTTTTTTTTGGTAAAGTGGCATAGCTTCATTTTACAGATCAGTAAACTAAGAGAAGTGAAATGCCTTTTCAAAGTTACCCAGAATTCCTGGGGGACAAATATGAAGAGAGTCTGAGTCTCTGAGCACATCTGGAACACTCTGCTCATTAAGCAATCAAAATTTGCCTTTTTTCATAAAGGCACACTTTTAAAACTTAAAAATCAAACAACATTTTTTTGTAATGGAAACTTTATTTTTTTTCCAAAGAATCTGCAAGAGAATTATCAAGCTGAGTACTCTACTTTGTGATCTGTAATGTGGACATAAACTTTAATGAAGGCCACATTACTAATGCTCTTGAACTCAGCCTCCTCTTTCACTAGATATCCTTCAATAACTTTTTTTTCCATTTTCTTTCAACAAATAGCTATTGAAGAGAGAAGTAAATTGGGTATAGCCAAGCATTGTTTGTTTCAAGCTTTACAGCAATATACTTCTCAAGCAACAGCCACCTTCTCYGTGAAGACAAAGATACTCATGGGGCCTTATCAAGTATTGGAATAGTTCAAAGAGGCTCCCTACAACTCCAGCCATGGAAGCAAATCCTTTAACTTTTATCTGTGCCTGGAAAGCTTTTGGGCAGAGGGTGTCTAGTTCCTGTCTGAAAGTTCTCAGAGTTGAATCTTTCCAATTGTTTCGCTAGTTTTACTAGTTTGTTTTTCTGGGKTTTTTTTGTTTGTTTTTTGTTTTTTTTAAATATTATCTTGGAACTAATTGGATTCTGGCCAGCTATTTTGTCACAGTAACTCTCAGAAGCAGAGATACAAGGGTTACTTTATTTTCTCAGTCATTGAAGTTCTCTGATAAGAGAGTTTGGGTTTTGACATGGATTGCGAGTCTCCTGGTAAAGGATCAAGAGAGATTTGTTGCCATCATTAACACCTTCCCAAGGAGGAGGAGATTGCCAACTTCTTTCCTATCAGCTGTTAGTCCCCAGTTCCAGGAGGCCACTGCTAAAGCCATGTTTGCTTTCCTTTCCGAAAATATTGAGGCAGCTGTGACAGAGCAGCTAGCAGATCATATGCAGTTTCTTAGATCCTTTTCCATTCTTGTTTTAGTGTGATTTGTTATGTTCTTCATTTAAGTCGGATTAGTTTGTATGGGTAATAAAACTCAAGCGTACTAATCTGTTTGGATTTATCTGAAGTTTTATGTATCACTGAGCACTTTTTTTTGGCATATTGAAGTCAGAGAAAATCATCTCATCTTTTGGGCTACTGCTTCTTTTTTCCCTCTGTGTGATTTCTGACCATGGTGCTGTCCCACAGGGCTCTGTGTCCCGCAGCATCCTCCTGTGGGACAAGCCGCTCCACTAACAAGCTGCAGAGCCCTGCCAGCAGCCCTCTCCAATAGTGCATTTGCTTTTCCAGCTATCCAGCAGAAGAGTGCTGGGATGAAATTAAGTGTATCTCATCTAAGTTAGCATTGAGCTAGTGCTACTGCATTGCAAGAGAATCATGACAGCATTTCAGATTTTTTTCTTTTTTTTTTTAAACAAAACTTATTCCATCTTTTTGTTGAAATAAAGTTACTGTTTCAATTTGGCTACACACTGATCATAACACCTATGCAGAAATATTAAACAAAGATGTAGTCTCAGAAATCATTGTAACTGAATTGATTACTGAACCAAATCAAAGCCTAGAACAGACATGTACTTTTTTTTTCTTATTCTTGTGGGGTAAAAGATACCTTTCACTTCTTTACAAAGCTGCAAGCCCTCTCTACAACATATGCTTGTGTTTTGTAAATCCTGTGTTTCTTGCTGTTAAGATATCRCCTGATCTGCTTCAGAGACTCTGTGGTCGATCAGATAATTTCTGTTTGGAACTGCTTTTATAAAGTATGTAAATTATGCAATATATCAGGAAGAAACTATTCTTCTCTAATGTGGAATTATTTAATTATGCAAGATGCATACTGCAGCCTGCATAACAAATCTTTAGGGGAAAAACAAAGTTTAGTTAGGAGACAGGACTCATAAATAAACAGTACAATTTGTACTCTTTTATAGAATATTAACAAGTGATCAGCATTGTAACAACTAAAAGAKCATTCTAGAGATAGCTGATGCACTGCTGCATTGCCATTTAAATCATTAATGCCATGCAGGAAGGTACTAGATAGAAGGCACTAGGATTATCGTTTATTCAAGTTTGTCCATGTTTGGAGATATACCTTGGCTTTGAGGGGTAAGCTTACAAATTAAAAAACTTCCATTGATGATCAAAGGCGAATTCACACAGCTTGAGAGCATGCAATAAAACAACTAACATACTGTATGAGGGGTATATGATAAAAACACAGGGCTTGGTTTGTGTTTTTTTGTTTGTTTGATTTTTTTGGAAGGAAGGTTGGTTGTTTTTAGATTGGTACATCTTGCTGGGTTCAATCCTCAACTACATTGGGTGAAAACGTGAGTTTAGTAGAAACAATAGCAAAGTTATCATTGATATCATTGCCATCAGGAATTCACCCACTTTCTTCCAAGACTTGCTTGGTATATTCTGAAAAATGAAATAAATAAGGAAACAAATGCTATCCCTGATTGATTACTTGCACTTTTTGAATATTAATTTAGAATAACTTTCTCCTTTTCTATGTTGCCTCATTCATAATGAAAGTTTTATCTTCTTAGGCATATCTTAGTGCCCTCTTCTGTTTTGAGTAAACTAAGCAGATAAGTCATAAAGCTCTAAATGAGGGGTTCATAGCAAGAAGCTGAAACTGCCTTTTGGCAAAAAGCCACATTTGGAAGCTTTGATTATGCTGAAGAACAGCATGTCAAACATGCAATATTTGTTTGTTCTATCTGCTTTGAAAGCAGCTCTGCTGACAGTGATCCTGCTTCTCCAGCTCTGCAGCCCAGCGTGGAACTCACCGCAATGAGGATGAGCCATGCAGGCAGGATGTGTCTGAGATGAGGCTGGAAATGATTTATTCTTTATGAATGTGTGCATGTTGGCTTACTGTGAGATACCAATCAATTCTCTTGGAGCAAAGGAATAATGTAATGCAGCTAAACAGCTGCAAAAAGTTTTCAAAAATAATATGTTAATCCCCATGATTTTTCTGTTGGTAAAATATATTACCCATTCTCAAGCATGTTTCATTCATTAGTAATGGATTTTAATATAGAAGATGCACTGTGAATGTACAGGATGACTATATTATTACAAACATATTTATTCATCTTCCTTGAACTCTGCTTCTACTGAATAAGACAGTGAAAACTATTTAGGAGTGTATTATTATTTGTGGGAATAATCAATATTATGCAGCAGCAGGAAAGCCTGCAATTGGCTATGTTGCTGTAGCAGCTGGAGGTTAATGCACTCAAATGTATGTGAATTAATAATGTATGAATGTGGGTTATAGGTATAATAGTAGTAAGAATCTGAAAAAGTAGAAAAGATTATTTGAAACTCTGCACAGTTCCACATCAGTTCAGTGTTTGTACAGTGGGTGGTCAGGGTAGGATTTTTCTCCAAAACACTGTGATCAGGTTTCTGTTCTGCATCTGTTCAAGTAATGCCTCATGCAGTTTAAGACAGTTTTGCAGTATGCTTTCTGGAATCACATGGAGGGGGCACCCTGAAACATTACAGCGAATAAGCTTCCCTACTACATTGATCATGCTGGATTCTGTGCATAAATAACTGTACTAGAGAAGAGAAATAACAGCTTAATAAAACAGGCAATGATGCACACCAAATGTGCTTGTAGATTGAATCTTAATGACTCAAAATTCCAGCTGATTAGCCAATTGTCTGGTGAACGTGCTTTTGTATCACAGCTGTGCCCAGGCCTCTGCAAGAACTGCGAGGGTTGAAAGTCGGGGGCTTCTCATTACTATGAAGTTGGATTGCCAAGTAGAGGGCAGGGAGACTATTTCAATATTAGCAAGTAAGGCAGTCAGAAATGGCTTGGTAGATTTAAGCATTCGTGACCTCTTTCCTTATACTATGTGCAGTTCAGGGATTTTCACTTCCGAGTAAATTTAGTCCAGTTCCCTGGACCAAACAGCCCCACCACACATGGTTTGAAGTGGGCCCAAGGACCAATCACTGTTTTGGATTCTTATGCCCTCCTTAGAGGGTGCATCATGTTTGGTGTATGCCTGGAGCAGAGCTTCCAGGTGGGGTTGACTCCAGAAGGAAACTAGTTCACACATGTCAAAGTTAATCTGTGCTTCTAGCCAACACATTGGGAATAATCATGGGATTTCTTTCAGAACCGCACTTCTGCTCCAAAACAAAATGCTAATTTATATGTAGCTAGAGTTAGACCCTTGTGCACCCTGATACTGATGTTCCAGATTTCTACTTCTCATTAACACATTATGTGTAAACCATAATTTTATGGTTTAGACACAGTAGGTAGCTGGTTATGGTTGTAAAGATAAGAAAGCACTTCCAACTACAAAATTCAGTGTGTGTGTGTGTACATACATCAGTGTATATACATATACATCTTCCTAAAGACAAATATGCTCCAATGATCATTTTTCAGTCTTTCTAAGATTTCTCCTGCATCGTCAGTGCTCTGCGCCTTTTTCCTTTGCAAGGAGATAAAGCAGAGCTGCTAAAAGTAAAGAGAAGGGCAGTGCAAGAACATTTGAATGTACTGGGCAGCTTCCATTTCGGGCCTGATCAAGCAGAATGTATTTTACATCCTGCAAAAGAGTCAGTGAGAGGGATTTGTTAGAGGTCTGTAAAATCATGATTGCTTTGGAGAAGGTAAAAAGGAAACAATTTCTTGGGGACATCAAATATGATTACCATGCATAAAACAAAGGCAAGGAAGTGGTTCTGGACCCAGTACATAATTGTCTGACAATAACATGGGAGTATTATGTTGTATGTGTAGTTGATAACAGCCATCTTAAAAATACTTCTTTTTCAACTTCTCCTATGAGGGAAGGAAATTACGATGGCTTTAGGAAGTGCACTTCCACTCAGGAAGTAAATAGTATTACAGTAATTATTAAGAGTTTTCAACAATTTTTTTAACCAAAGTTTAAGATCACAGATGATTTATGTGCTAGTCATATTCACCAGCTGTGTATGGATTGTCAGCAACTGATTCATGATTAAAAAAAAAAATTAAAAGGGAGCAAGATACAGGAAAGAGAAAGAAGGGATAAATGAGTGGATACAGTCCTCAGGACTTCACAAGATATTCTGAAATTCTGCACTTGCATGAATTTGGAACAATTAAGTGAGAAAAAAGGAAACCGCAAAGACACTAGTTCAAGCATGCAGCTGCACAAATGGATTCTTTTAAAATTATGTAAAACTTGTATGCCCATGTATGTATGTACATTTGCTGAGATAAAATCTGGCATGTTACACAGGTAAGTAGTTGACTTTTGCCTATTTTGGCACAGTTGTAATAATAGGTTTTGAATATTTAATTGCAAAATGATATTGGGTATGCTGCCACAGTGAGCAACACAGTCTTCATATAGCTAGTTAGACCAAGGCAAACTTTTTTTTTTTTTTTAAAGGCACTAAAACTCACACTGAGTTGCTGAGGTAAGACCAGAACAGCAGCATAAAAGGAGCAGTAAGGCACGTCTTGTCTCCTGAATTCCAAAATCAAGAAGTGGTAGCACTGTAATAATAATGCATTCAAATTGTATGGCAAACAGCAATAGCTAACAGCCTTTCAAAGGACATAATTTAGTTTGTATATGGAAGTATATAGACTAGCTCAACCTTTCTGTTGTGTAATTCACCAAAGCAATGGGAATGGTGCTGGAATGAAAGCCCCGCTAGGGATGGATAGAGCTGCTGAATGTTGGAAAATGCAGTGCACTGAAAGAAGAATTGGGGAAAACAAGCTGTCTACAATTTACCATCTCCTGGGTAGAATGGATTATTCTCTATTCTGGTGTTTGGGATGTAAAACATTATTATCAGTAAAACCCACAAATTTGCCACTCTGTACCAGCTAAAAAGGCTGTTTTTAGTCTAAGACCATCAATAGTTTGAATCCCTTTCTATACATTAAAGGCTCAACTGCTGGGATTTGAAGAGTGGAGTTTTAAATATGTAAGTCCTCTGTAGGTAGCTTCTGTGTGTATATAGAGCACAACTGTGCTGAACCGAATGGATGTTTACATGTCACAAAGTGCACTATTTGGCAGCTTGACATTTGGTAAATGCCAAATTAAGAGATGTTTGGAAATCTCAACACTAATACCAGGAACATCTTGCTTTGCCATTATAATTACTGGCCCTGTTTATATTGCAATAGGCACAAAAGATGTACCTGAATAAACATCTGATTTAAGACTTCTCAGAGGTAGTTCATCCATTTAGTTCATCCATTTAGGATTCAAAACACTAACCTTCTTTATAAGGATGATCCCTAACAGAAAAGAAAAGGTAGTGGTAAATCTTTCTTGCACAGCAGCCTAGCAATGAGAGCCAGGATTGTGGGACCAAAAAGAGTAAGCAATACGCAGCCTGATTCTGTAGCCTGAAAAAAAGACTACTCACAGGGCTGAAGTCCTAGGTTTCTGTTGTTCTTTATTGCTTGCTATCCCTTTTCCATGTAAGAGTACTCAGATGGAAGGATAAAGGAGAATCTGAAACAATCCAAAACATAGGCCAGAAAACCCAAAATTTTGGCAAATGCAGGAAGCCTGCTCTTGACTTGTCATAAATATAATAAATACAGCATGATTAATCAAAGTGATAGTTTGAGTGCACTTTTATGTAATCAAAATAGAAGATACTTAATGTGTTATTCAATATTCTAAACTATTAAGGGTTTTAAGAAATACTAACTTTATCCATTCATTATATTATTTTTTCATTAATTGTGTAGAACAACTAAATTGATTAGCCTCAAAAATAATCTAACTAATGAAACAAATTCAGTATCTATTGTAAATGAACACTATAACAAGAGAATCTCTACTGTACTTTTTTCCCCACTTGCTTTAATCACTTACTAATTTCATAATCTATTTAATATGATCAAACATATAGACCCAAATCTTTTAAATTAAAAACAACAAACCTCTTGTTCTTTTGTTTAATTCCTGTAGGCAGCAATGGGTTGAGTTAATTAAAAGTGCAAAATTATGACTAAGACCAAAAAAAGCTCAACAAGCAAAACTGAAAGTAAAAGTGGCATTAGATATTGGTGATGGAACTGTAAGCATTAGCAGGTGGTCATGAATGACAAAATAGAAATAACTTAATGGCTTTCATAAAATGATCTGAAATCACTTTTCAAATATTAAAAAATTAAGCCTTATAGTTGAATGTTATTTTCCTGCGAGCAAGAAGATTTACGAAAAAATTAATTACCTACTCCAATATCATGTTTTTTTGGCAAAGGTGGGCTTCAGTTTTCTAAAGGTAAGCACAAGAGCTCCTGCTCTCACCCCTGGACCGTGCATAATTTAAACAAGGGCTCTATGTAGATGTCTATTACATGTGAAATCTCTATGTGTAGAAAATATTATTTGAAGCATGTAAATATTTGTATATCCACCTTATTCCTAGTGTAGCTCTGACTGGGTATGTCTATCTAAGTCCAAAAAGCTGCAAAGTAAGGTGAGAAAACATAGCACTTGAAACTAGTTTTACAACATTTATCTTTTCACATTTTACGTCCTTTATCCTGGAAAGCTCATAGAAGCATAAAATTCAGAATAATAAAAATAAATTATCCCATGTACAAGGAGACTGTGTCATTTTTATATTGTACTGCATTCACAACCTTTACAACCTGCCAGTGTAGCAGTATTCTTCAACTATTCTTTTTTCAATAGCAATATGAGATTATTAATGTTAATATATCTAAATAGAACCTGCAAATAACAGAGCTTTTGTCAAAGTGTCTAGGTTCCTCCTTTTCATTAGCAGCATCTCCTAGGGGATGTAGCACAGCCCCAGGTTCTGTTCTCAACTGCCTGTCATGTCACCGACACCCATGAAGATGGATTTTTTTGTGCTTCAGCTTTCTGTTCTATAGAAGAGAGAGAACAACAAGACCTCACTTTCAAACCTCTTTGTGTGCTAAAGATGAGAAGTGTGGTATAAGAGATTAATATTCACTAATTATTTTAATTGCTATTGCTGTTGGGAACTGAATCCTTCCACTTATTTTTCTTTCTCTTTAAAGCTTTCAATGTAATTTTAAAGATATGCAGAAAATATCTATCAAGTTAATGTCATAGCTGGTAAGATTTGTTGTTGTTATTGTTATCCCCCTCCTCATGCCCCCCAGATAATCCTGGTATTGAACTGGAGGAATGAAACTCGGCTTTACTCTCTTCCAAAACCATTAGCAGCGCCCTTTAGTTCCACCTCCTTCTGTTGCATCAGTGCCACCTACTGCTTATGCTCAGAACCATCTAGTGGGCAGTGAATACAGAAAATTCCTTCTGGTAACTTTATGTATATATTCAAGTTTCATTATCTTCAGTACATCTTGAGGACATGCTGCTTCAGTGCTGTCCTGGAGAAAGATGATGTCCGGAAGCAGAGCTGTTCTCATTAGCTCAGTGTAATGAAGAATATTAAATATTCTAAGCTAAAAAAACTGTGAACCTTTAGGATAATGTGCTGTTAACATACTCCATAATTTTATTTATCTAGTATAATACTAAATCAGTGGGGACAAGGACTACATCGAGTACATATTAATCAATGTTGGTATAACCTGCCTTTGCAGTTCTACTGCAACAGGCCACAGCACTATCACACAATGAACTGTCAGAAATCTGAAGCACTGAAGACCATAGTCGTTTAGTCAAAGAGCCTTTAAAATAATACAAATCATAAAATGAACTAAACACCCAAAGAAATATTTTCTAACATGAGAAATAGAGGGACTTTTGTCATCCAACTTTTTTTTTTTAATTATTTTTATGTTTTAACTGTCTGAAGTACCTGAGCGTTAGCTCGTATTAGCTGTTAGGAGTTAACATCCTGAATTAGGGAAACCACTGGCAAGGAATGGGCATTGGTATGTTCTGTCTGTTCCAGTTACTGCCAGTGGGTTCCAATAAGCTGTATTTCAGCACTTACACCAAGATTGGGATAACATCAATGAGATTCAGTGCACCAGACTGAGTCATAGTACCTGTTAGTGTTCTTGAGCTTGTGTAACTGTATAATTTGTACTGCCTTTTAAAATGTTGACAAAGACATTAAAGTCATATGGACAGGTGCCCCCTTTAGTATCAATAGAAATCTATTACTTTTGTACTTCATGCTTTAAATCTACAAATATTCAAAAAATATAATTAAAGTATAAAGTGCAATATATCACCAGAAGAGGGTTTTTTTGTTTTTTTGAAGAACTCTTCATATATTTTGGTTTATATTTCATTTTCACTTGAAAAAGGAAAAACAACTTTTGAGAGAATAGGTTGAACAGACTATGAAAAAGCATTTGTTTCAAAATGCAGGACAATGGCAACACTTGTTCATTTTTATTAATAGTCCCTGGAAAGCRAGCCTAGTCTTCAGGTGGCATAAATCTGAATGATTTTGATCCCAGAAATCTTCTGGTGACTTTCTTTACCTTCATGAGTGCTGCAAATGTTTCCTCTCTGAATGGTCTGTGTCTTGATGCTATCTTCCTCAACTGTGTGTTGCTCTCAGCTCATTCGTATAATATTGTTTATTGCCTTTACYGAGTGGTAATGTTAGAGTGAGTATGCTTCCAGTGTTATATTGAATGATGCTGTTATGTTCTATCTAAATTACTTAACAAAAATTTGCCATGCTGAAATCATACAATCATCCTGCATTTTCTCTTTTCCTTCTTACAAGCTCATTATTTCTTTTTTTCAATTTTTGCATTTTCTATCTCCTTGTCTTCCTTTTCCTCTCTGTCATTTGTTACTGACTGCCTGATTTGCTCTCCCCATATATTAACAGTACAACTGCAAACCTAAAGCTAGTATTTCCTAATTTGTGTTTAATACTGAAACAGCATTGCCTCAATYAATCCATTGGATCTAACATCATTATGATATTTTGTATGCAAGATTAAAACAGACAAGAATAAAGGTTCTTTTTTCCTATCAGTGATCTTAGTGATTATGAGCAGAAACACTGTTCTCTGCACTCAGAATAGCATTCAACACAACAGCTTGCTRCATACAAAAGCAGCATCCTGAATAGCAGGTGGCAGTCAGGAGCAAAACTAATCTGCAGTTGCAGTACTTTACTATCAGAATTTACAAACTGGAAGTGGCATAATATTATGACACAGTTGTATTGCAAATACCCTGGCGGAGATTGAGACGTACAGATTAAGATATAAAACCACACTTTAGTTTTGCTTACTTTGCTTTATTAATTTGAAATAAATGAGACCAGGATGAACCTTCTTACAATTTTGTAACTTCGTTAAGGAGATTCCGGCTTCCAAGCAAAGAGAAAGCCTTACTTTCTTCTGCTTCGTATAGCAACATTTTCATCTGAAGAATGATTTTCAGGCTCTGTTACTGGTGTCTCCTCTTTTTAGAGCTATGGACACAAACCAAAGCAGTGACAAATAAGAGCTCCACTTTTGAGAAACTAACAGTTTTTTGTCTGCCTTTTTAGACAAATTAATTCTTTTTTTTTGTTGCAAAGACACCTTAATAAAGAAAAAAAGCCCTTAAGATTTTGGGAGGGTCAATATTTTTCTTTACTGGCAAATGGTAAATTCTAAAGTCAGAGTTTATTCAAAAGAAAAATGGCATCACTTTCTGTTTGAGTTGTGGGGATAACCTTCTTTATAAAGATAGATCTTGACGTTCACTGATGGCTTTAAGGGTTTCAGCCTGCACTGCTTATTTCATCTGYACTGCCTTGGTGTGGCCTTTCTGGCACGCACAAGTCAAATTACAGTTTAATCCAGCATCCTGAGTACAAAAAGCAGATTTTATCCTATCGAGATATCTTGTTTGAGAGCTACATTTATTTTACATCCTCTTGAAATGGACAGCTTTCCTTGTAGGAGGTCTTGACTAGTTTTTAGCACTGTGACAAGGCTCATTACTTGGTAGGCATTTGAGTGGGCTTTTATGACCACAGCAATTTTAGTTTTCAGTGAGGATGAGTTCCTTCCCTTCCACCTCAGCCGTGCAATTTTCCTAAAGTGACACCAGGATGAGTCTGCGTCCATAACAAGATTAAGTGCAGGCTGCCCAGAACACAGGAAATTGTCCTTCCATCAATCTTCCTAACTTCATCATACTTCAAAGAGAAAATGTGTCATAAYGCACATATTTACCAACCAGTTCCGGCAGCCAAATGCTCTACTTGTACTGATCATTTAGTATGAAAAGGCGATTCCGTATTCTTCTGTACAGAAGTGGCTAAGACACAGCAGAAATTCATGTTCTAAAATGAGAGGTTGCTCCTTCAAACTTGTGGCAATTCTAGTGATTGGTCACTTTTAGAAAAGTATTGTTCAAAATGTAAGATATGTCTAAGCATTGGGCCCATTTTACAAATAGCTGTTATTCTGATAATTTAAAAAAAAACAAACACTGAAACATCTTTCACCTATCTATTGATATAAATTACTGATAAGAGCAACAGTGATTACTAGGCAGGATCTTGGGCAAAAGGCTATTTTTTATTTTTGTTCTGGGTTGGTTGGTTGGATAGCAGAAGGGAATAAGGCAATTATCTAATAATGTGAAAACAAAAAACCCAAACAACTTTACTCTCTTACATGAACTCTCTCCCTATTTGTATCTATGCAAATTTGTTGATTTATGTGTGTTGTCACAATTATATGACTAGAGTTTAATTAACTGATTAAATAAGTCTTAGATTTGTGGGCTTGGTGGACTGGTTGTCTGGAGCAGAAATCAGAATTGACTCAACTTAGAAGCAGGAGGTTTTACCTTTAATCTTGTTTGTTTTTCTTTAAGACTCCTCTGTACTGTAGCTATGTGAAAATGAGTATTAGCTATATAAAGTGAGCGACGTACTTCACCAATACTTACAGAGTAATTCTAGAATGGTGAGCACCACCTGCCTTTTCTGAAATAAAAATAGGATCACCAAAAATGATAACATTGTGTGCTCATCCTTAGTTTGAGCTAATCCTCCAGAGATTTCCACAGCTGAACTACTAGTATTTGGTTTTTTGCTTCACTTTTGTCATATTTTTCTTTTCCTTTCCTTCGCTCTAGTTTTGTAAGGAAGCATAACCGGCTTGTCTTAGCAATGGATTGAAACGAAGCACAAGCAGAACTGTCATGCGTCTGGTCAGTTTGGTGTGTCCTCAGTTGTGCAGAATGCAAAACCAGAGTGTGGGTTATTTATTTATTTATTTATTTATTTATTTATTTTTCTGGTAGCAGAAAAAGGCTTTAACTGGATCAGTCATGATCTGCTAACAGGTGAAAATACACTGGTTGGGGGGGGGGGAGTGGAAAGAAGAAGCTGCTGATCAGCCAGCAATACAAAGATTTTGCTTCCATGGACTTCAAAAGCAGATTGGTACAGGCTGTTCATTTTAAATTGTTTTGCAGGTGGAGAGGGGGGAAATTAAAGAGTTTTAGCAGATGCAAAAAGTCTCTGTTCTATAGTGTACTCCAGGCACAACTAAAGCTACTACAGCTGCAAGGCAGAGGCTGCTCTGAGTTCTAGAACAAAATGTAAATAACAGATAAAAGATGGCAGACTGATGAAAGTGCCATAATATTTTATGGACCTAAGTTCTTGAGACTTTTCAGTGCAATAACAATATAAATCTTGTTTGGCATTTATTCTGCGATTGGGTAGCATTCCAAACATTAAAAATGTGTTAACTTCTGTCTGTCACAGTGTGTGCAAATTGATTGCCAGTGATGCTCAACAGGTATTTTGTGTTCCTCTTATACAGATAGTTGTTGGTTAATATGGCTTAGATCTCTGTTCTCAGAGACAGGCCTTCATGGCATATTTYCGTGCAAATTAACTGTTACTTTTAAGTAGAATATCTTTTCCTTAACTCTTCTATTAAATTTATCAGTAGTCCTTGTGGAATTTTTGATGCTGTAGAAGATGCATTATTTTTATGTTTTTTAATGAAACAATAGAAAATAAAGGTGGATGAGCACTTGAAAGGTCACTTATTCCAGTGTTTCTCATCCTACTTTCTCTGCCCCTTGCTGTTACTTTCATTGCACCTCCCACCATTCCTGAAGCCACTCATGGTCCATCCTGCTGCCTCGTTCCTCACCTGTATCTTCTCTTTGGGCTTGCTGCTGTCCTCCTCTGTTGAGCTCTTCCCAGAAGTGCTGTTGTCTCCCTTTCTGCCCACTTTTAGGTCACTGCTCTCTACTTCTGCCCTTCTTCTCTTTCATTTGCTAGGCTCAGCCTGGATCTTTGCTGCTGCCTCCTTGCTCCCTGCTTTAGGATGCCAGCACCTTTTTGCTCTTTCTTACTGCTACATCTGGCATCTGCAGTGTGGTAAAGAGAGTATTTTGCTTTGCCGCCACAGAAGCTTTCACTCTCCTTTTGGTTTGTGTCGCTGCTAAAACAGGCCACCCTGCAGCAAACGTGTGCTCAGCCACTCAGGGTTTCCTCTCTGCTGAAGCTCTCTGTGCCCTTTGCCCCATCTCCCCACTAGCACTTTTTAGCCATCATCATTGCCTTTTTGTTGTCTTGTTGGACTTTTCCATTCTTTTCACGATTCTTTATACTGTTTGCTCTTCTTTCCGCTGGTTTGCAGTTCTAAGAGTTCAGGAGCAGCAGAGAACTCGTTTGTTGAATGTGTGCCAAGACAGCCTAGTCAGATGAGGGAACAGGAGAAAATCATTGACAGAAGTTTTAAAAATGCATTCATTTTCATAGGAGCAACTAAATAAATGAATAACATCAAGCAGAATTCATCTCTTGYACAGGAAGATTCCCCAGATCATTATATATTGTCACTGTATGAAAATCTGTTCAGGGTAAAATTTGCTGCTAGTTCTTCACTAGCTTTTTTCCTCTGATCTTGGTATATGCATTGTAGTTAACCTACCAGTGTCTGAGTTTCCTCAGGTGCATTTAATGATATATTTATGTATAAGAGCAGTTTCTGTTTAAAGACTGACATTTTGTATGTGTTAAAATTCAAGCACTCGCATAGAAATGTTTAAAACTTATTGGTTCATAGAGAAGGCCTTTCCAAATACTCCTGTATGTATTGGGATTGGGATGGGAAGAAATTACTGCATTTGCTCAATCCATTTAACTACTTTTGAGTTTTTCTCCATTTAGCCTAAAAGAGTTTTTTGGTTCTTAAGTCATCAGTACTGTTGAGAAGCTTCTTTGGTGCTCAGAAATTCCCATACACTGCTAAATGGGAGCTTCAATTCAACTGATAAGGCAGCAAGTATTGCTTAACCTTTTCTGCAGTTGGAAGCAATTAAAAATCAAACAGCCTTGTAGCAAGGAAGGAGCAAGACAGCCATTGTGTTCTCTTTGCTTGAGACTCAGAGCAGGTATCATACATCTGTTTTGGTATGCTAGAAAGTGTAATTCATTAGGAAGAAGAATGCACTTTAATTCGTCAACAGAATTTACCAGTTGACTAAACACTGTGTGATATAAACATAACTTCTCCCTACAGCCAGAATCCAACTAGGAAACTTGAAGGAATATCATTCAGAGGTATTAGTTCTATAAACATGTCCTGTATACATAAACTAAGAAGTGTAAATAAGAATTTATCATAAAGCACAATAAAAATACAAAGCCACACTAAATGGTGATGTTTGCTATGCCTGTATGTGGGCTCTGTATCTTGTTGAATCCCACACAGCAGGGAGTGCTCTCACTGCTTGGGTAATACTTTTCTTCATCTATATGTGGTAGGATGGCAAGTCTTGACTTTGTCTTGCAAAATCTGTGGGCTGGCCATGTCAGTTAAAAACTGTTCAGGATTTGTTTCCGTGCTTGCCTGGTCTCACATCACCAGATTTGGGCTCTTGTCCTCTTTCAGAGCCTGCGTGGGATTACTGATTGGGGAGCATCTGCAGCCGTGGGAGGAGCACTCTTGTCCGCAAAGCGTCTTGAGGACAAAGGCTGGGGCGCCGCCTTTTGTGTGTGTGTGTCTGTCTGTCTGTCTGTCTGTGTCAGTGTGTGTGTGAAATTATTTTTCTTCTGGCTTAACAATTTGCGAAAGCTCATGCAGTATCAGACAGGCACCAAAGCCAGTGCAAGAGAAGGGAGAACTTGCTAGGGACTGTGGGACGGGGTAACAAGCTGTCAGACCTGCTCAGGCTGCCGGGGAACAGCAGCCTAATTATTCTCCAGTGTATCACAGAGCTGCCTCAGTGAAAGGCAATGTGCGTTACTGTCACTAGTAACAAAGATTTCCAAGAATAAGTTTGGAAATAAACGTTACCAAAACAAACAGTTGCAGTGAGGGAATGGGCTGAAATCTGGGCACAGTCTTAGGGTACCTCAACTGGAATGTAAATTTCTAAAAACTAAGGACATCCATAAGGGTCTAATACTGGGGGGGAAGGGAGGGTTTAGGTTTTATTTGCTTTTGAGTAATAAACGAGACAAAACGTTGTTTAATATTATTTCGGTRAGACAATCATATGAATGAAATACTAAGTCTGTGGCTGGCAATCTCATCATTTGATCCTGCTCATGACTAATTGAGCTCCACCTAAAAACTAGTTAGTACGTTATTTCTATACAACTGTGTTGCCTACTGGGAGTGAGTTCAGAGAAGAGCAGCATTATTGGGAAGCTAGGGAGATTACTGCTGAGAAGATGAGAGAAACTAAAATGCATAGCCTGGTCCACAGATGATTAATGGGGGAAATGGTGCCTGAGGTATTTGAGATATTAACAGCAACAAACAAATTCTGGGCCTTAAAAATGGCTCTACAATCACCTCTTTGCCAGCTCTGAACCATGCTTTAAAGCTGTTGGTTTAACGTAAAGGAGGATATGCAGGTGTCCCCTTTATGGGATAGGGGTATGGCCTGTTGCATGTCAATAAGCATGTGAAGATGAACTTCTCACAACCCTGTAAACCTGCTGTGCATAATGCAGYGTCCGCTCCTCTGCGCCGTAACCAYGGCAGGTATCGAGTCTGTGATGAACCCTGCAAAGCCAGGACAGAAGGAAAGAGCTGATCCCTGCAGTGGTATTTAACACAACCCAAAGTGGTGTGCTTCCTCAGGGGAGAGCGCAGGCCCTTCCCGTCACCTCGGTGAGAACAAGACACTGTAAGTTCATCTCCTCCTGCAAGGGCTGAAAGAGTGCTAGATCAGCAAAACTGCTGCAACAGATAAAGTCTCTCGTTTTATGTTGCAAGTATCCTCAAATATCACTGTAGCAATAAATTGCAATGGAGCTGTAAGTCGAGGTGCATAGCATTTAGTAACTGAGAAACTTCATCAAGTTATGCTGTATCTTCCAACCCCTTCCCAAATAGTGACTTTTTTTTTCCTCTCTCTTTTTTGAAAGAATTAGCATCCAGCTCACAAAACCTGTAATTTTCCTGAGGAGATAGGCCAAATATAGAGTCTGATGGTGCCCAGGACTGTATCATTAGTACGCTGCCTCCCTTACACTTTTTGTGGGAGAATTGGCAGTGAGCACTTTTAGAAGCCTCTGAGATTTGTAATAGAGAGAAACTTCTGAATGAAAAGAAATACAGTGCTCCTGCCCCATCCAGTGTGGGGATGGTAGCTACCTATATCACTGTATGCGTGTGCATTTCCCTTTGATACCTCTCCCACCATTTCTCTGCATTAAACCCACTCACTACTATGTAGGGCCCCAGAGACTTAAAAAACAAACAAACCCAAACAATCCTCCAAAAAACAGCTGCCTTTAGCAGCTAGAAGCAAGAAGAGGTCTGGCCCTGAAAGAGTTGTTAAGTGTGCTTTGAATTAGATTTAACCCTAAAATTATTGCCCATAAAGATAAATCATATGCAGCTTGTCCTCATATTATACCCTATGTAAAACTAGATCACCTGAAAATGGTTCTACTCAAGAAAGGAAGTTTTAAGTTGTCATTGGAAGGGATATAAATGATGTTTTGTCAGCGATAGGTAAAAAATAAACAATACCATGCTTCAGAAGCTGTTAATAAATCAGACAAACAATAGTTCATAAACAAATGCTATGGAGTAATTCTGAATATTGCATTATTGTGAATGGTTATCACATGTTGCAGGTCTGTAGTCAAATCAGCATAATTGTTAAATTTATTCTAAGTCTTATTATATATAACTAAGGGACAGAATCCTGACTGCAGGGTTTTTAGTCAGGTTTCTGGTATATGCTGCAGCTGTGTAATAAGGGTTAATTCATTCTAGCTCATCTTTATGGGACAGATATACTTGTCTTTTAACAAGCATATCAAATGTAGAAATATGTCAGCCACTTTAGACTCCATTTATAATACTTTCCTGTTGCTATGGAAAAATAACATGCTTCACCTTTTTAAAAGCCAAAATGAAAAATTTATTGTATGTTTATTGTGCATGTGTTATTTAAAATGAGAGAAAGACGGGTATATCACAAGAAGAGGGTTGCAGGGCAGCGACGTTCTTAAGATCATGTTTAATAATATTTTTTTTTCTTCAGTTTAGTTGCTAACCCTATACATTGAATCATAGGGAGCCAGCCACACTGGTTCTGAAATAAATCTGTTGCACAGGATACCTTCAGGATTTAAAAATAATAGATACTTGGTTCTGAAGCTGCGATGGCGAAAATTCCTTTCAATTACTAGAATGTTAGTTTTTACAACTAACATACATGGTTCATTTGTTTTCTCATTCATCATGGCAGTAAACACCTGTCTCTTCCTTTAGTAACTCATTTGAGGTCATCTCAGCTGCACAGTCCATAAAAATGTAGCTTTTTAGATTTATGGAGAAGCACCGATGAATATATTCATAATTTGCTGAACAGAAATGACTGAATATGGACTTGTGAATTCTTCTACTTCACCCCTTCATTTCTACCAGCTTGACCTGTAGGCCTCCCAACAGTTCCCCATTATATAAGTAAAATGGTTGATAATGATTTACAAAAATAGTAGTGAAAGAAGAAAATCAGCTGTTCAGACACCACTATTGCTGTGTTCTTTCTAAATGTGAAAAGACTGAAGAAGAGGGTCATGCAGAAAAAAGTTAAAATCCTGCTATAAGTAGGAAAAGCATGTCTTAAGTGCAGTGTGACCAAGTAGTTCATCAGAAGAAGATGGGTCAAGGATATTTACTCAGATAATACCTCGGGAGAAGAGATGAGAATTACAGATGTACAGGTGAATCATGCCCTGGGCTTCAACTATCTTAAAAATATTGCTTGCACTCTCATTCAGGTAGTTCAATGGCTAGAGAAGCAAGAACCATTTAATTTTAGAGCCAATCTACAGCAAGCTGTGGGGTAAATTTTCTTTCCCTGATTCTCTACTGGGCAGTTTAACCCAGTCTGAGCTTTATACTAACACAGCTATATTACACCTAATAAAGTAGTTCAGTTCTGTGGGCCTCAAATAGTTACATTACACTGTGGTTCTCCAGTGCAGACGTGCATTTATGCTCACAAACTTGATAGTGGCAATTTCTTCTACTGCAAGATCAAGTATGATTTAATATAAAAGGAAAAACAGGACTGTAGGCTGAAGACATAGTCATATAATTTAGAGATAATTTAATTTGCCAAGCAGGCCATTGGGCTTTTCAGTAAAACAAATCAGAATTTGATTACTTACTATTACTAAATGTAATTTAACATTGTTTAGGAAAGAGATAGCCTCTCTCTAATCCTTTGCTAAAGCTTTGAAAATGAAAATGTTTCTGTTACTCCCATGGCTGCTCAGTTTAATTTACAATTCACTTGCACACTAACTATTTTAAGCATAATTGTATAACGTGCTATACCAATTAATTTTATAGAAGAAATGAAACCACCTGTAATTGTTATGTCACTGGAGGGTTTTGATCATGGTTGTCTTGAGGGATTCTCTTCAGCTCTTGTTTTCAGAGCAGTAATGGCAGCGGTCCTTCGATTTAGATCAAAGCAAGAACAAAAGCTTCTAGGAGCAAGTGCGAGTCAGAAGATGAAAACAAAGAAAAAATACTAGTAAAATCCCATACCGTAGCCTAGAATCAGACTAGCAGAATGAGGAAATCAACTTTAGACAGTTATAGCTGCAATAATATTTCAGTGTAATTTACTTCAAGGTATGAGACTAAGCCTTAAAAAACTTGCATATCTTATTTTCTCCCTTGACCACAAACCAGTGGAATCTTATCTTGCCTGTACAGGTGTCCAGATTTTTTTCTTTCTCAGCCTGTATCCACTTACAGTCATTAAAGATCTAGGGCACTTAGTGTAAATATTAAAGATGATATATTGAGTTTGACAAATTTTACCTTAGGTAATTACACTCTAATTTGCTATTCTACTTAGAGAAAGTTTTCCCACAATTTTGTTGGATAAGTTGTTTAGTAGTGTAATTATTGTGCTCTTTAGTGGCTGCAGCACTGTTGAGATGAACAAAGTCATCCCATATATTAGTCTCTTGTTTTTCTAAGCACTTTTTGAAGATTACACGATATTCTGTGATTAGCTGTTACAGACCACGCAGGAGGTGTTGCTTTCAAAAACATGAATTCTTTCACTCTGAATAATTCTTGAAAGGATTTGCATGAATTAAGTTAATTGCTTCTCCAGGTTCCCAAAATGTTTTCTACTGGGCAAAGTTTTCTTCTGCAGATCTAAAATATAAACTTTTCTGTGTAGAAGACTGTAGATTGTTGCCTGTGAACAGATTTCTTGCTGGCTGGCTAATAGGAGGATTAAGCTCATTATGAGCCACAGAACTTTCCTAATAAACTCGGATCTGGTATCAGCAATAAGTGGAAGATTCTGAGTTCAGCTGACCTGTGCATAGGTGCCTTGTCTGTGTTGATCTGACAGCTACTTTCTCTTCTGGCTGACTGACGTGTCCCTCTGGAAAAGAGAGTGCAGAAAGAAGGGCAGCTAATTAATACGTCCAAATTTTGTTGCTATTTCTAACTCATCAGCAGTTTCCCTTTTCAGCTACGTTTGGGGAAAAAAATTCAAGTAGGTTCTGATGAACTATTACTGCTAGCCAATTAAGAGTTTTTTTTCCCTTAAATTAGCTATAACGCTGGGCAGATTTCATCATTTAGGAAAACATAATTCAAGCTAATTAATGAGTAATACATCCTCACCTTGAAAACTGTGTTCAGTTTTGGTCAGCCCCATTTTAAAATAGACAACAGCAAATGCAGAATGTGTGCGCAGAAGAGCAATGGAAATGATCACAGGTGTGAAGAGATTTTTCTCTGAGGAAAGCCTGTTTTACATGCAGATGTTAAAATATACTAGAAAAACACTTAATATACATAAAATACTTAAATGTATTGGAATCAATTAGGCATTCCTATTTCTCCATTCTCATGTACAAAGTCCAGAAGAAATTGAAAAGGGAAGACTTTATAAATTACAATGTAAACTCCTTGTAAGCACTAAGATAAGAATTGTTATAAATAACAAATTTACAGTGTTAATTCCTTGTGAGCACTAAAGTAAAAATTGTTATTAATAGTAATAAACTTAAAGCCATTAAAAGAAAATACAAACTCCCTAATTTTGCTATGTTAATTACAGTGGCAGGTTGTAGTTAAAAGGTAGAAGTTTACTAGAATTAAAATAGATTACCAGTGTATATGAAAGATATAATAATATATGAAAGATAATACCAGATAATTTTGAAAGAACTGTGTAATGACATAAAATTATAGGGAAATTTTATACCCTAATACACTAATCACAGAATTATTAGTTAGCTATTTTTAGAATTTCAAAACAGTTTATTCCTTAATTACTCAATTCATAGCATCCTACATGTTATTCTCAAGCATTTGGTACTTCTTGTTATGTATTAAATTAGGGGGAATATTGTTTGTTCTGAAATGGCAGATTTTATTTGCTATTAGTCAGTTCTGACATTATTAAAATTCTGTTCCTGTATCTAAGATTTATAAGTAATATTTGAGTATTTGTTTCTGTTTCCAAGAAGTAGGGAAAAATTTCTGCAAAGTGTAGGTATTCTACAAGCACTCAGCAATCAGATTTAGAAATTACTTTGTACATAATACTCTGTCATATTTAATGTTCATTGTCTTTTTATGTTCGTTGTATTCCATATATAAATCATTCTATTTAAAATGGTTAGAGTAGCCAGTAACTAATCAGGATTGCTCATGGAAAAACTTTATATATGGACCCTGAGATGGGATTGTTCTGGTAGAGCCTGCTAATCTGGCAGATCCACACAATCCTGTCCAGAACTCCCGGAAGATTTGTGCTTCAAGGGAGAAAACACCTCCTGCTCTGCACATAGGTTCCTCTTGGCTACCTGCCTAGGAGCGGAAAAAACACACTGCCTTTTATGATTACACAGCTAATCACAGGGGAAGAGGAGGTGGGGGAAGAAGGCCCATGACCATGATCATCTTCACTCCATCCTTTGAGGAACATGGCAAGGTTTGCCATGCATCCACAGAGGACTCAGCCTCATGCTCCAGCATGTGCTCTCCTTACTTTGTGAAGGGGCAGATCAGCCTAACACTATATTTGTGTGTGTGTGTTTATTGCTAATTTGGGAGTGCTCCGTACTGGAGTGGAGCTACTGACATGATTATGCTTTCCCATGGTGTAATGGCTCAGTAAACCCACAGTCTGATAGTGCCCAAATCCTGGGCAAACGAGAAAGGTTCTGCTTTGAATCTCCATTGTTGAGAAGAATTCAAGGTCACTGGAAGACACACTGGTTAGTTGTAATAGCTTCCTAATAATGCTAACACTTTTTCCCCCCCCATACCACCTGTTGAAAAGTGGCAAGAAAGTTTAGGCAAAAGCCTTATTAAGTCACCACCAGGATGTACTGCAATGTTCAAAATAAAAGCAGGAATTAAGGAAAAGGAAATGAGCTAGAACAGTGTATGGATTTTATAAGCTGTCAGTCCCTGGTTTTATCATTTCAGGTGAAGGATGATGTTTTCCTGAGGATCCTGGGAATGGCGTTGATGATAACTCCCTCTTCTTTGAACAGCTTTTTTAATTTGCTTATAGTGCCAACACAGGTACCTCATAAGGACATGTCACGGAAATTTTTTTTTTAAATATTGCTCAAAATAGGAAATGAGACATAGAAATTACACTAGGCTATGAATTTAGGAAGTCATCAGAATACAAGAAGGTGTCTTTTTATAAGTGAATCTTAAAATCTCCTTTTTCAAGATTGATTTTATTTTCAAATGCTTTGAGGCATGGATTTTTTTTAATTGAACTGCTTCCACTTCTTTAAATGACACTGTTGTTTGAATCTGTTGCGTGGTGTATTAAAGGAAGCATTTCATACACTGCTTCCTTTTTCTTTGTGTATAATTTAGTTTCTTATCCTTATTGCATTACTTTTCAGAGCTGAGACTTAGAGATTCACCAAGTATGTTTGTGGTTCCCCTAACTTAGAAAATATCAAATGCAAATGGAGCTATGATGAAAAACAATGAGAAAAGCCTACCCCTTTATTTTTAAAGGAGATATTCTTGGAAGTCAGTAATCAACTATATTAATTAAATTGAATGTTCTCAGATGACTTTTTTTCCTTAAATTCTTCTATCAACCACCTGCAGAACAGATGAAATTGGCCCCTAAAACTCTTTGGATTCATAATCTTTGGCCCTTTCATTTTTTTTTAGAAGGGATCCGTGTCTCTTTCCTTACATGAGGACAGAAAATAAAACACTCATTCTAGATGGTAATGCTTGCTGGGTGGCTTTCTGCTTATGGGTTGGCACATTCAGGGATCAAGTAGAAGGACCTCTGCTCCCAAGAGCATTTGGCTATGCTTCATCATTTGAAAGATGGAAGAGACAAATAAATAGGAATAAACCTAACGAGAAAATAGAAGTCAGAGATGAGAATGAGTTAAGACAAACATGTCAGAGCCTTAAAAGGGGAAGATGATATGGAATAACCAGAAATAGAAAAGAGGGAATAAAGTGTTACTTTTTTTAAAAAAAGAATAGAACTTAACATGAAAATATTTCGAATAATTATTTTACAATATAAAGTAAAGGTAATGATGTACTTGGAAGGTGCAGATGTAGGATAGTGAATTTTGTCTGATTTAATTTTATTGTGTATTCCTCCTAGAAAACTTTTAGCTCTATAGGTTAATAGGGAAAGGAACCGACATTCAGTTTGAGAGCACATATAAATAACAGAACTCATGACATTCTAGTGTTAAATACCCGGAGGAGTAAAATCAGAGAATATTGGTGCTTATATATTGCCTAAATAAAACCTAGTATGAACTGAAGTACATGCATGATTTTTCAGTGAATAAAAATCTGCAGCTTCTATAGTATGGTCTATAGGGAAAAATCTATGACTCTCATTTGTAATTGCATCTCAATATAGATAGCCATCAAAGGAAAACTAAAAAAAGCTAATAGTAAATTGAATAGTGCATTTCCCCTCTTTTCCTGGTAGTCCTTAAACAGTAGAATGTTGATTTGTTTTTATCCTGATCTAACTTTTAATGGCCTTTGGACCAAAAATAAAAGTTTCTGTGCTTCTCAGAAAGTTAGTAAAAAGTGTCTGTAATGGAAAGAGCTAAATGACCTAAAATTAGTGGTCAGTACCAGACCTGGTTTATGAGATTGCTTTTAGTGTTAGATCTTACATTTTTCTTTAATAGTTAGTGTCTAAAATTAATTTTTCTGAGACTTCCCTTCCCTTTATTCTAGTGTCTTATATCCCAGTGGACAGGATTTAGGATTATTAGGATGGGCACAAGAATAAGCATTCAGGCCCAACCTGACAGTAATGCAGGTGCTTCATAAATATGTTTTAGAGCCTATTCTAGGATGTCCTCTTCCTGTTCACATTAGTAAACACAGGACAATTAATTTTATACAGGCTATCCAATAAATCAGCCGGGATCACAAGCCTCTCTTCTTTTTCCCCTGATGCATGATCTGGGCAAGATCTTCCCAGTAGTTGTTGAAAATGTCTAATGCCCATTCACATGAATCAGAGTTTGGGGGTTCAGCACTTCAGGTTCGTGTCCCTGGGCAGAAAAGTTCTCTTTCATTTCGCCGTCAATAATACGTTCTCCCTGGCTCCGGAGCGGGGGTTTGGGCAGTGGGTTTCCCATTGACAGCACTGTGTGTTGCTAGCTTGAGGCACAGATCCTGCTGATGTGTATTTCTCTAATTTCATTCTCATTTCCGCTCAAGAGTCTAATTAGATTCTGGCGATGCTTAAGAAAAGGAAGAGACAGTGTTTCTCTAAACATCATTTTGTCTAATGCAGAGGGCAGTAGCTTTCTGTGATGCAGCATTTAGTGTATGTGAAAACAGATGTCTTTCGTAAACTGTCATTTGCCAAACTTAACAAAAATTGTGCTAAAATGAGCTTGGGAAGAGCTGTAAGGAGAGAATTGCAAAGCCTGGGTCTGGCAATGTTAGCGAGTTCAGCACTGACAGCCGCGTGCTCCTTAGTGCAAGTTTCCAGGGAGTGTTTCTTCTTTGAACTGACACAGCAAAGACTCCGGGTCGGAAACAGATGTTTTTCCAGCCTCTCTGAAGCAGCGTTACTTGCCGGATACAATGTCATACCCAGGGGTTAGTGGTCCACCACAGCCGTCTAAGAGGACTCACTACTGATGAAATGAAATGCTTAGAGAAGCATGAGATGCAGGGCTTTTCCTGATATTTTGTCTCAGCTAGTGTGGTTAGTGAATTACCACAGCTCAGAGCAGCGTTGCTGTGCATCACTGCAACTTTCTTCAGAGCAAAATATTGGTGAAACCCTCTGATTTCGCTCTGCTTGCAAGCTGGGGTGAAGACTGGAATGATTTGCCTGCTGGAAGGATGTTGACTCTAGAGTGGGAGTCGGAGGGACTGCAAACAGTGGGTATTGTTGTGATTATATTTGCATCTCTGAAGCTGCTTCATTTGCTGGGACTGATTGATTTTTCAGAAGGTAAAGTGGTCACTCACAGTTCGTGCTGTTTGTAGGTGTGGTAGCTGATCTGCTAAAATAGCCTTAGCTAGCATCAGGTATAAAAGCTGTGAAATGAAATGCTTGAAAAGTGAAAATAACATTCAGGCTAAAGATCTCGGTTTGTTCCTGCTGCTTTTGCTTTGTTATTGTAAAACAGAAGTAGACTCTAACGTAACATTTGTTTTTTAAACTGAATTGCCTAACGTCTGTGAGTGGATATTTAATAGAAAGAATGAAAGCAGTGAACATACGCATATCTGTCAGTTGCCCTTGAAAGCTGTCCACTGCTAGAAAACTTAATGCATTAAGTGTATCTTAGTACAGTTCACATTTATAACACACTTTGCTCTTCTGAGTTATGATGCAAGTAGACATTTGTTCTGTATCAGTATCTGTGCTTTAAACAACATTTTCATGGATAAATGCAAAGCACTATTGCTACAGGATAAGTAATACAGCTACAGTTTTAGGAATTAGCCTGCTTGACACCCTTCAAAAAAGACATAGATGTCGGCATTAAATGTGGGTATTTTAAATATATATAACGAATATATGTTTTAAAATTCCTATTTGCTTGCTCAGACTCATGTCTGCTCTCTACTATATGGGTCATATCATTTCATCTAATCTCAAAGAGGGCTTCACATTAATTTTAATAGTTTTTTTTTGTCTATACAAATTGAGTTTTTTCATATTGTATAAAATAGGCTATTTCAGTTGTTATAAACAAGATCTTAGACAGTCAACTTTCTAAATTTCCTCCTGTGTAATGTTGTAGTAAACAAAGGCTGTTCACTCACTGAAGCACTAAAGCTCAACACAGACTTGCTTTTGTCAGTGTGCTTGTACGTGTGAACCCAAAGCAGCCCTTGCTGCTGGGTAACCGCTTCAGCCCGAAGCACCGAGCCACCGAGAGCGCTCCAGTTTTCTGAAACATTAACTTTTCGTAGTAGAATTGGATCTTTGATGGATGTAGATGTGCATCATCACCTCATAAACCTGTTCAACATGCAGATAAAATGTGAAATCTTTAACACAGCGCTTTTATAAAAGTTACTGAACTAGTGAAATAAATTGTCCTTGAAACCATATGTGGTGAGAATATATAACATTTGCTATATAGTTACTAATAATGTATTTGCTATGGAACTGTGAAATTACTTTTTGAGACCTAAACAAATGAGTAATTTTTCCCTCGTGACAGTGCTCACTTTTTGTTTCTTTATACTCTGGATATGCAGCATTTTAAAACCCCTCTTACTAGATATTTGTCAACTCCAGCTTCATAATACATAGTAACAGATAATTATGAAAAAAAAAGATAAAATGCAGTATTGGTCTTTCTGGAAGTTATACAGTTACACCCCAAACTTAATTTCTTACAAAATCATGTTGTAATGAAGTTTGTAAGAAAATGTTGTATATAATTTAAAATAAAATTTAAAATCATCCTTCAGAAAATCCCACTCGTAAAAATTGTACCAATTTTAATACAAACAATAGATTCAAGGTGATATATCAACTGAAGTATAACTTCTTTGTGTTAATATGCTCATTAGCACCATGGTATTTCCATACATAATAATGTAGTAATTTCACTGAAAACTACTTAGCAACAAAATAACAGTATCTAAATGTAAACAGATTAAACACTATAAAGTACAGTGGAAATATGTAAAACATCTCTAGTGTGAATAGCTCTGGTGGCTTGGGGGATTTCTAATTCCCTTAAGAATGATCCATACTATTTTAACTCCTCCATGTTTGGGCACTGCCAATACAATTAAACAAGAATTCTGCCCAAATGATTAAGGAATACTTTGTAGGCTATTCACAACTAATGGTCTGTTGTTCTGTTGAATTCAAGGCCAAGTTTGCTCTTGATTTGCAAGGAGAATCGTGTTTGAACAGTCAGTGTTGATCCTGAAACGAAAATGGGCAATGAGTCCTCCCCATCTACCCCACAGAAGCAGGGCATGAGCCCTATATACAAAAAGGACAGTGCAACAAATGTATCTGTATCTATAGTTAGGCTTTCTAAAGCTTTAACATGCTTGTTTTAATATTTTCTCTGTATCGATTCATTTTGAAAATGTCATTGATAGATAGGGCAGCATGCTTTTTCTGATGCTTGCCAATAATGGACTGAAATTACAGCTAAAGGACAAATTCTTAGCTAGTAACTTGCTATAACTCCACTGATTTTAGTGGGGTTGTGATGATGTGTTATGGCAGTTTCTACCAGCAGAGTGACTTGTCCAAGCCCAAACTAAGAGTCAATGGCAGAAATGGGAATAAAAGTGAAGTGATTCAGCTCTCCACAAAAGAATCATGAACTAAGTAACCTGAGTGTTTCCATCCTTCCAGTTTACTTTTCCTCTTCATCCATGGCGGTGGGCAAAGAGCTTCAGCTTTAATGCTCCTTAATCTATTTGTGCTGTGAAACTGAAGCAATTTGTTTAGATTACTTTTATAGTCACTTATAATGAAATATAAAATATCCTAAATCTTGTATTCTAGGCACTTTCAATGTGTCCAGCATTCAGCAGCCAGGGAACCTGATTTAATCTTGTGTCCTAGTCTAGGTACTGTGTTCTTCTACTTCCTCCACTCTCCAATAAGCAGGAAAGGGTGGTCAGGAAAGGCAGAAATCTGACTTCCTGGGAGCTGGCAACCTGTTTCAGTTGTTAAGGACAGAACTGAATCAATATCACTTTTACTAGAAGTGAGTGCGAATCTCCTTTTCCTCTCTTTCCATTACTTTGAAAGTCGTTTGACAATAATCAATATCTTCCCTTTAGCTTCCTTGCCTGAAACTTTTGCTTCTGGACAGCTTGCCTCCAAAGATTTCATTTTGTTATTCTGCTGGAGGKGAGATCAGAACTGGAGCAACTGCAAGTCTCTACATCCCCAAAGATCAGAATGGTAAAGTAGCAGCACCAGACTTAGAAGGAATCCATTCACCAGAAACTTGTAGGGGACGAGACTGGCAAAATAAAGGATTTGCTATGCATTTGTGTGTGCAGAATATCTGTCACAGAGTAGATATATGGGGAGGCTGTGTGAATATGTTTGAGCAGCCTTGCATTTATCAGGAGACTGCGTAAATCAGTCCTTATAAGGACCAACATCCTTCCTCATTTATTAATTATGTTTTGAGGTATATATAACACTTAATATAGAAATATTTTTCCTTTGCTTGTGAATATAATTAGCCAATGTTGCAATCTATTCTAAACCCTGCTATTGTCCCTCTTTTCTTTCCACTCATCGCTAACAGTTTTCAGAGCTCGTTATTGTCTTTCAAATGTTTATCCAGATATACATTTCATTTTTGATGTATGAATGCCCCATGAACTCAGTCTTTGGCTGGTAGGATCCACTGGTCATGCTCTATATGTCTTTCTACTCAATGGGTCAGCAGGACTGAGTAGAACCACTTGATCTTCAGTTTCTCTTACTGTGATGCAGAACTGAGAGCAGTTCATTTACAGTTATCCGTAAACATATTTGAGTATAAAGTCAGTTTTGGAAGTAAATTGAGTAAAAATAAATGGTACAGGGAAAGAYGTATTGCTGACAAATAATCCATTGTTTTATACTATTCTCAACCCCAAAAAGCAAAGAAGATTTCATGAGCAGTGTATGTCTCTCTACATGAGGCTGATAAGAATTGTACAAATTTGAACATTCTCTTACTGGTGCACTGGTGGCTGTGCTACAAGTCCAGCTTCCAGCCTCCTGTGCTGCTTCCTTTCATAAATTGCCTTTGTCAGCCAAATGGGATGCAATGTAGCATCACTCCATAGCAAAGAGAAAGGTAAGAAATGTACCAAACAGAAATGCATGTCCTCTTGCCTTTTCTCAGCAGCTACATATAAAACTAATTATGGTCCTTCTGGTATCTGTAAGCTGTTTAGTTTTCCCATGGTAAAATGTCCACTTTCTACTTTTCTGTTTTCTTCTCCAGAGACACTTGTAGGACTGTGAGAACTACTTTCTTCTGAGTAATCCACTATCAAATGCCTCAAAAAGTTCCATTCATGGATGTTGCTATCTCAGTGCCAAGTCACAGCATCAAGGTACATAGTAGTGTCATGTTTCCTGTGATCATCAGTGAAGCTGTCACACCAGAAATGACTACTGATAATTTCTTCAGCATCAAATATATTAGCACCTTTCCACATAGACTTTTTTATTTTAATTTTCTTTTTTTACTGATTGTGGCTAAATGAAAGGTATCAGGTTCCTATATTATCTTGCAAGAAGCGTAACTCTTCCCCTCAGGGGTGAATCACTGGACTGCCATTTTGGGGTGCTCCCCCAGTCCACTTTTTAAATCTTGTAGGCAATGTCTACTACTTATGAACAGAACCCATTTTCATTTGTCCAAACTATTTGTTGATTACTGATGATTACTTGCACAAGTATGTTTGTGTGTGCTTGTGTTTGGTGCAAGACTGGCTGAAATTTAATAGAACTTCTGACCAGCTGTCACATCTAGCTCAGGGTTGTTGACGATGTTCTATTTTCTCTTTGATGTCTCTCAAAAACAAGGCTCTTCCGGTCTTGGGAACATCTTGTTTGGGAAGCATCCTCTTGACTAACATCATCATCTTTTTATGTAACAGAAGAATAATCTTAACACAGTTATTTTGAAACTGAGGGTTTTGTTTTGTTTTTACTTCAGTGGCTTTCCTACCTGGACCTAATGTGTAGAGATGTAAGATGTAATAAGATGTAGAGATTATATACAAGTAATGTACTTGATAGGCAAAAAGGAGCAAAATCATTCTTTTCATGAAGAAAAATACCAAAATCATACTTCGGCCTAAACATTTGATTTTACCAAGCTGTGCATTAAATAGGAAAGTTTACAAAAAGTTTTAAGGAAAGCCTTATTGTCTTATGGAGATCTTTTCATGGACTACTTCCCATGGACTTTAGTAAAGTCTGTGTGATGATGACARTGACAATACCAGTTTCTCCAGGCTTTTCTAACATCCAGACCTTCTGAATCACTGAGGAACAGGTCGTTCTACATCTGTACCACTCTGAATTCAAAGTTTAGATATTGGCTGTATGACAAATGGGGAATGCTATTTAAGATCTTAAAAGCTATGAAGGATAAACTAGGAAGACAGCTGTAAGGATAACTTATGTAATCTTCACATGAAAGTTTCCAGAAGAATCAGACATTATCATTTTTTGAACTACTTAATGCTTTGCTAAAACGTTACTCTCTGGCTCAGGATCATACAGCATATTTGCATCCTATCTTGGGCAGGTGCCTTTTGGCTCCATTGCTCTGCAAGAACTCTTCCCCTCAGTCCTTAGGTCCATTTGAACTTCTTGCTTCTTATTCTTGACAACTGGGTTTTTTTAGCCTGAAGGATTGGCTATTTGCAAGTAGTTAGGGCTCCTTACATTCATCTCTGCAAATAGAAAGTTACTTTTGAGCATCATGACAGGATGTTGAGTATTCATCATAAGTAGATCATTCGACCCTACAGATGCCTGGGGCTTTTCCCCTTTTGACTCCATGCTGTACTCTAGTCACGTGGACATTTAGCCCTGCTTTCTAGATATTCATATCTGCACAGAATATTGTTATTAGGGCTTCTCCTACATCAGTTCACTCTGGAAAAGCTGAAGGATCAGGTTTTAGAAGGTACCCATGTGAGTCCTTGACTCCAATAAAGTATGCCATCAAATCAAGTCAGAGCTCATTGATTTCTACATTGCATTTCAGAACTGTTTCCCCCCCAAAAATTGTATAAGAGGTAGCTAAAGGATTGGATTTAAAATTTTCAAAACAGTTTCCTTGTTGAATCATCTAGATCAGATACCCCTTTTTCAGGACTGTTTTACTGTCATTATTCAAGTAGGTTATGAATACCTGTGTTGAGTACACAGACATTTGAGAATCAGCTGGAGTAAAATGTATTTGAGCACTCAAAGAGAAACAGAGGACTATATTTTATCAGGATGTATTATCTATAGCCTTCCATCCCTCTGTTACAGAATACTGTAATAACTGGTTTCTTTATCAGCGAAGGAAGTCAGGGTTGTTTTAACACAAAAACTCAGTGTTCAGGCATAACAGCCCAACAATCACTGCTGGCCAAAATAACTTGTCATTTGAAAGGTATGGAGGTATTTTCTCCCAGAGTATAGATACAAGCACTTGTAATATAGGTAAATAATATTTATATAAGATACATCCAGCAAAGTCTGCATCTAACCAGTGTGGATCCCAGACCATGGATACCAGGAGCTTTCTACAGAATGCCCTGCTTACAGATTTTCCCTCTGAATTCTGCAGCAGCTTAAGGTTCAGCTTGCTTTTAAAATGTAGTTCCACATAAAGTAATTAATTTTAAGACAACAGGGATTCGCTATGACAAAGTACACTCCTGAAAAATGACCACACTTGGTCAGCTGGCTATAGGTGAGYGAAAAGCATTGCTAATCACTAATGTACTTTTAGGCCAAAGGATCTGAAAGGCTTTATTGTTTGAGTATGGTGTATGCAAAGACATAAATAATCATTGGCTAAAGTGACATTGTGGAGTGACATTAAAAATGTGCAATGATGGAATGACTGAATAGGAAAAGAAAATCCCTGATATTGCATTGATGTAGAAATAATGTAGTCACCTTTGATCTCTTGACTTCTTAAATTATCTATTCCATGTTTGACGCAATTTTCCACCAGAATTATCTGACCTTTGATAGTAATGAGAACACGGGAGCTACTCAGTGAATTTCATAGTGATTTGTGCCTGTACTGTGTGCAGACCTATATGAAACATCAGGATTTACAAAGCAGCTGAATCTGTTCCATGTAATGAGAAAATAATAACATAATTTAAAGCTATTATACTATAATTTCATTCTAATATGGATTTTAGCTCATAATAAAAGTTCTTATGTAATTATCTTTGATAAAAATTGCAAAAGCAGCCATGAAGCTGGCTTTGCAGTCTCATCTGGACACTTAAYGCTGTATAACTGCTTCATGTTACTGGAACAGCGTAAAGAACCACGAGTCTGACTGTTCAGCTTGTGGAAATGTAATATGCGCTTCTGAAAGCTGTAGCCTATGAATTTTTGGAACTACCATAACTTTATATTTAGTGCATGTATGTATGCATGTGTGCACATTGGCTGAACAGAGAGAAATAATCTGAAACTAAGACCTTGCATACCAAATTTTAACACTAAGTAACTTTTAATGGCTGTGGTATCCCAAGGGAACAACTATATAATGGGAAGTCTGGCAAACTCTTAGAYGACATATAGGTGCAAGAATGTCACTTTCAATATTAAAAACAAAAAAAAGAAAATTGCAGTTACTGGTCAAATTATTGTTTTTCTATAAAATATGTTACTGCTGAAAAGTCTCTATTTCCATATTAAAATGGAAGGCTGTTGGGCAGATTGATTCTCCATTTTATATTTGCTTCTCTTTTATATTTGATTCTCCATTTCATATTTATATTTTTTTATATTTTTTTATATTTATATTTGTGAAAGGATGGATTCCATATGTGCATTTGCCTGATTTTTGGATACTTATATAGATAAACAGACTTTGAATATTTGTGATAGGCATCTGTCCATATTTTATGTACGATTAATTTTCAGCCTTGCATTATGCACTTAAGAAAGAATAAGTGATGTCATATAAAACAAATCATTGTTCAGACAGCAGGGTTTTTAAAGGTAGAAGGAAGGATATTGACTGAAGTCTGCTGAAATGAGTCTAGACAAGATGAAGTGTAACAGTTCAGTGATTGATTTATGATGCTCCCAAAGGTGATGTGTCCCTTGCAGATAAAACTGCCAGGTTTGGAGGGGAGAGGGTGAAATTAAAGGGAGGCTAAAAGGGGTGGTAGAGAAGTAGGGAGGGAAAAATGGTCTATTTTTGTCAGTGATCTGTTACCAAAGTAGTAAGTAGTGAGGCAAGGAGGGCCTCAAAAAAAAAAAAAAAAAATCACATCAGTCATATAACATAAAAGCATGTACTCCTGCGTAAGGAAGCGCGAGAGTAAATGAAGCATTCCACGGTCAAAAAAAAAGAGCATTATATTCCCTTGTGATCTGATGGGGAACACCTTACTAAGTTGTGACTCTCAGGACATCCACAGTGACAGAAGGACTGGTCATGAAAAATGCTAGCGTTATGTTTAACCTATGTACTAGCGGTTTAATTTCTATCATATTTTGTACTGTAAATTCTTTAGATTGCTTCTTCTCTCAATAAAAGATGGTGTTCTAGATTCTATGTGTCATCATGAAACTTGAGCTAAGTCGGATTGGCTAGGTCAGCATTTATCTTGGAAAGTTACATTTCTGCAGCAGTAATCGGAATTCCTCCATTGGAGATGGCAAGGAAAGAATATACAGCCTGATGCGAAAGGCTGTTCTTTTGCCAGTGATTCGACCTTCCGACAAGAGGGAGAGCAGTGGTACTGTTTACGCTGATATAGCTGCTGCTGTATTTTTCACAATAGGAGTGATTAGTATCCTGCGACCATTGGATAATTTGCCTTCAGCCTCTCCCTACATTTCTTCCATAGTTTGAGTTATTTGTAAGGCGCTTCATTATTTCTCTATCACATGGGTACCAATTTTCAGTAACTTGAGTTACACAATTAGAAGAATCATGATGAAATAGTAAGAAAGCTGGGTTGGCATTTGGGAAACCTCCTAGCAGTTCCCTTCCTTTGTGGCCTTGGCCAGTCCTCTAGAAAATGGTGAAAAGTTTACTACTAAACTCACTGGTTGTTGTGAGGATAAGTAAATTAGAGGTTGCTTGAGATGCTACAGTAGTGAGGCCATGAGTATTGAGAGAGGCACCTCAATAGATTTTTTTTTAAATCATACTGTCAAGAGTAGGAGCCCATGTTTGAAACCTCGTCATGGTGAGAGATAGAGTTACAAATAGCTTCAATCTGTTGAGACTATTTAATTAAAAAAGGCACTCTGAATACAACCAGAAATACAATCGGGCATCAGTCAATATGCAAGACTATTCTTTACCACAAACACTGTCTATTTTCTTGTTGAGAAAGCAGGTAGTCTCACCTCAGATTCTAATAAAAAGCTGTTGTAAAGTAAAGTACATTAAGATTTTTAATGTAGGCTAGTCAGCATGTTCTGTTGTACTTCTGTATACTTTCTTCAGCTATGAATGCTTCATATTACATATTCTTTTTAGGCATTTACAGACCTTCTTTGTTACAAGCAATGTATCCATATTTGAAATCATATATATATATATGAATACACTCTTTTATGAGATATATAGCACATACRGTATGTATATGGATGTATGTAATTAAATATGTGGCAAATAATTCTTAAAAGTTTTCATTTTATAGTGTCATAAAAGCAAGTATATAGATTTGCAGTATTTCACAGATTGCAAATAAAAATAATTCTTTGCTGATTTATATTTCCTCTGAAATATTTCAAAATATAAGCCTTGTTTCTTAAACTCTTTTGTATATGAATAGTTTTTCAATACAACATATTTTTAATATGCATACACTTAATTTCAGCATAAGATAATATTCTGCTATTAAAGTATGCATATTTTCTATGGGATTCTGTTTTCCCAAATGAAAAAAATACAATTCATTTTAACGTAAACCAGTAAAATAGTTTAAAAATAATAAAGGAAAATATTTTATAGTGTGGCACCACACATAAACTCGTTTGTTGTATTTCTATAATGACACATTACAAATAAATGTTTCTTTGTTAATTTCAATGAGTAATATTATTTACACTGCTGGAAAAAATAATCTTGTTTCCATTTATTTTTCCCTTCTCTGGGCAATTTTTCACCCTTGTTACTGAAGTCACTAAATGGAGCCCAATCAATTAATACACAATAATCATTTTGGGATTGGATTCAGCCCCTGATCCTTACATAAATCAGGAAACTGTAAATTTCTACTTGCTTTTCTCAAATGAACGAGTCTAGTGCATAGCACTGGGTAAAACTCCAGCTGATTTCTTCAGAGGCTACACATGTCCATCACTTTAGTCTCTCAGCAGGATATTGTGCACCAGGCAGCAGCATTCCAAATGCAGCAATTAAAACAAAAGTGTAGTCTGTTTTTTATAAAAGTAGAGAACCTCAAAGTACTTCCAATAAATGGATACTTCATTGTGCACCCATATATTATCATGAATTTTTGCTTCTTGCTTTTTTCCAAAGGAAGATGAAATTGCTGAAATTAGTGTTGTTAAAGGCTTTTATTCAGATCTTTTTTATCTGTGGCACGTTAAACCTGTATCTCATGGATGAATGCTTGCATAAAAGTGTCTGAAGGTCATAATTAAGTAAAATTCTTAGTACCAAATTCTTACTTTTATGAATTTTACTATATTGTGCAATTTTGTGGTATTTATATAATCAGAGACTCTAATCACATAAAATCTATTGGTTGTTATTTAAAAAATAAGAACGTTTCTGCCCAGAGCATTTACAGTCCAAGGACTGTTTCTCTTTGCACCACTTCATAAGCAGCCCGTGAGCCGGCTGGGGAGTCAGGCAGTAGCAAGCCCACTCCTAGCGCTCTGCTGCTGAGAAGGAATAAGTAGCAGCAGGTCAACATTAATGGCACCTCATCTTCTCTTCACTCTGCATAGCATCATAATCAGGGATATCTGATGGGAGGGCAAGGGAGGAGATCCAATGCCGTGCTTCTGCGTGCAGAGAGAAGGTCAGAGGGGCTCCTTGGAGGCTCCGTCCTCCCAGCAAAGGAGGCGATGAGCGCCGTAAGGCAATGTGCCGGGGCGAAGACATGGGGGGATGTTCTGCGTGCTGCGTGGCTTGCACCCGGGCCTGGTGGTGTTGCAACAGAGGCATATTTTGAATGAAGTCTTAGAAGCATCACGGATTAATTCATTAAGGGAGTCAAATGCCTAAGGAACAGCAAGGAAGGAGTCGCAGCAGGTCTTGTTTAGGGCATGATGATATTAGCAGTCGATGTTAGAAAACTTTGGCAGCGACACTTGAAAAGAAGCAAGAGAGTAAATAAGATTGAAGTACAATTCCAAAGGACTTCTTAGGCTTGAGGCAGGCTTGTGTTAATTTTCCGTCCTCTGCCATACGTGTGTGTTTGTATCTGTGTGTGTCTGTGTGTATGAACACACAGACCTGAAACAGAAGCAACTCTCAGGGAAAAACAAAGGAAAAACTATTTTTTAATTGTTTGGGATTTTCTACTGTAAAGTAGTATTGTTATTCTGGTTTACTGTACTGGCTGATAACATTGAATATTTGAAAAAACACTATTTTCAAATAAAGGAGCCTACAGTTGGCAATGTGGGAATATAAATAAAGATGCCCTGATTTTTAGAAGGGCTGAACCAAAAGAATCATTGCAGATTTCAGGAGAAGCTTTTCTGAAAATCAGGCAACCTTGATTCAAATTCCTAGATATTGATCTGTGGGACCCAGTTTAGTCACCTGAAAATGTGGTTTAAGCATTGATAGTTTTTCATATAATATTTATTCTCAGCAGTAAGCTTTTTTTGTTTTGTTGATGATTTTGGAACTTTTAAGTAGGGGTAAACATGACCAATCTCTTCAGTGAGATGAATCAGGGCAGGTCTGCTGCTGCCCTGGTAGTTAGTTTATCTAGGTTTTAGTAGATTGATGAGGAGTGTTGTGGACTCAGATGGCCATGAAGCTGCCAGGAAACTGCATTAAACTACTTCACACTGAGAAAACAGTTTTTATGGCTTTGTTTTTTGAATAATCCCTCTCATTTTTATTTCAGTAAAAGCAAAGTCTTACCCTGCAAGGTACAAAGAAGCATTATTTAGCATAAAGTGATTCATAGTGTATTATTACTGTACTACTGTACAACTACAGTTGCACACTTCTGAGGAACTAATGTATGTAAAAATAGCTTTATTGTTTTAATCCTGTTATAATAGAATTCATAAATTAGAGCATTGCTCCTGATTAAAAATGATTAGGAGAGCCTATTTCTAAAAAATGAATGAAAAGCTAAGCATTGTCTGTACTTGGATACTTTAAAAGATAATTATCATTCATGTTTTCTATTGTTTTCTTTTCAGTGTGGTCTTMCAAAATATCTCTCTGTTGCAACCTTAGTTCATAAAAAATTATTGAGAGGATTTTTGCTATAAGCTTTTCTGATCGATCATGAAAAGAAAGAAGGAAGAGTAGGTTGATTAGTTAGATTATTTTCCTTTAGCGGTTATGGAGACTAAAACTTAAAAAGCAAACTTCTCACAGAACTGAAATTCAGGAATGTGGGGGGGCATGTTGGGAACTGGAAGAATATGGTAGAGTTTCATTTGATTTAATCTTTTCTGATTATCTTACTTAATATCTGCTTTAATATTTAATAAATGTTTTATCTTTAAATAGTACTTTCCATTCAAGAATCTCAAAACATGCAAAAAGGTGCCAAAAATAGTATTAGCAGGAATGAAAGGCATTCATTTCAAGTCTCTAGATTCCTTCAATATAAATTAGTCCTCTAGTCATCATAAGTAATTGGCAATTTTCATGATTAGATCGTGGAAAGTTAAGAGTTATGTAATGTAAGTAGTAAAAAGCAGTCAGAAGTACCAAGCTCGCTCTTTAAGCTGGGCTTCCAGAAGAAGTCTGTAACAGGTAGTTCCTGATGGACAACAGTTATGTGGCAACTCACCTCTTCTGAAATTTTGGCCTGTATCTGTCTGTCCAAATAGAAATTGTTGGGTGGAAAGCTCTTTTGAAAAATAATTATATTAAGCCTGTACAGAAGGTAAGCCACAACGACCTGTTGAAGACCTCAGAGTAAGTCATGAGTGGGACTTCTGTACTTCGCTTCCTTCTATGTAGACCTGGATTAAACTCAGATGTTTCATACAGCTGGATATGCATATGACTCCTCTCATGTGGGTTTTTTTGTCCTATTACTAAACCTCCCAGTTCCAAAACATTGCTCTGTCATGACAACAGAGAGCAACCTGGGTAATTTATATGTATAGTAGTTTCATGACAATTAAAATGAGTTCCTGGCTGGTGTGCTCTGGGGAAATCATTAATCTTCCTTGAATTACCATATCTTTAAATGTAAATGTCCATCGGGTACGTGAAGTAAATGAGGTAACTTGATATTTTTAACAGAGTAAGGGTGGCATATTTGTATGACTAATGAAGAATGCAAATGTACTGCATATTTACTTTCTGTGTACTTTGATTATGGTCTTGCAATAGATGTTGGGGCTTTCTAAGATCTTCCGCAGATTTTCTCCTGTTTTAGTAGTAAATGTCTCTTCCTCCTAAAAATGCCAATGTGTATTCACAGTTTTAGCAGCAATCAGATGTTGTAACTTACTTTGTGGAAGAAAAACAAGCACTAGATGCTTAATAACTATCTTCCATTTAATGTCTGTCAGTTCTTCAGGTGTTTGGAACCTATCCAGTGTTTCTCATTCAACAGCAGGATAGAAGGTAGAAAGTATCTCTGCAAGTACTGTTGTAAAATTAGAATTGAAAGCTTAGGCACTTTTTCTTCAATTGCCATGGTGTCATCCTGCAACTCTCAGAAAAGCTATGTCTATGAAAGAGAGGAGGACAGGAACAACCTCTGAGCAATATAATGATACCTTATTTGTTGTCGTCTTCTGTGTAAAGCAACACATTTTAAAGGCCAAGTTTTTATACTAAATTTAGAGTTAAAAAATAATTTCAGAAATGAGGTTTCTTTGATGTCATGGTAGCAGATAGTGTTTTAATTTAATTAGCAAATAAAATCAGCATTTTCTGATGCAAATACATATTTTAATTTGTTTCTTTACTCTCCTAAAAGTAATAGAATATTAGAATAATAAAAATGAATTCACAGGTTTGTGACCTTTAACTGTCTCTGGAAGGGACAGATTCATGAAGAAGTCTAAGCTGGGGTTAACTGAAGTGATTCTCCTTCAAGGTGATTAAATCTGTATGGTAAAGTGCTGGATTGTAAAGGTGTGGTGTGAAATGAAAGTGTAAAATGCATTAAAGGAGGAAAGAGGGATTCAGTAAGTGTATGTGTGCCAAAGGCATTGCATACCACCTCCAAGCTATTGAATATTGGTATCTACAGTTAATACAGTTCAGCCTGTAGCTATACAGTCCTATATTTTATGACCATACAAACGTACCGTGACAATCTATTTAAAATGTAGAAGGTTATAAAGAAGGGAAGTCAAGTTGAAACGATCAGAAGATTGCCTATATATGTTTTTAATAGTGATTTATGTTGTTGTTATACGGTATAATAAAGAATAAGAACAACTTCCCAGAGTATGAATGCTCTAAGTATTGTAAATGCTAGCCTGGATGAAGATACACTGCCAGCACAATATTTGCCTACAAATTCCTGAAACACCACTGGGGACTCTAATTAAAAAGTATCACATAAAAAGGAGCAAAAACCTGTGACTAATTATTAATCTCCAGAACTAAACTGATTTAATTAATTGAAGAATAAAGGTCATTGTCAAAGCTCACTGAAAAGGTACAACTTCTGTCAATATTTATTGAATTAGACTTCTCTGTTCTCTCTGAGCTTTATGTTCTGCAGAGTGCTGCCTTGTCCTCCCATAGCTATTCACTGACTGAATCTGTAACGGATCATTGTACCCATTTAAAGCTACATCTTACCACACTTCAGCCTTTGGTCTAATCACTGGCTCCATATGATGAGTAGCCAACAGGCCACTGAGCAGTGAGCTGGGGGTGTGAAAATGCCCGGGCTGTACACCGGGTATGGTGCTCTGGACACAGATACCTGCTTTCCTCTCCTTTTCCTATATGTATTTAAAATACATGTAACACCATGTATCACTTCAGCACCAAAGCAAATTTCAGGAAGCACAGACTGTTAGGAATATTACTTACAGTGTAATTGAAATGAACTTTAGGTTAAAAAACCTATCTCGTGTTATTCCTTCTGCAACATTATTTTAAATTAGATTAATACACACTAAGGCATTTTACCAGTCACATTCAAATGAATTCAGTGAACCATATGCTGTTGTTTCCCCCTGAGTAGCGATTTCATTTAAAAGCTATTTTTAACAAGAAGTACAATGGTGATAGTTTACAATATGTATTCATAATGTATAGCTATTTGGGGCCTGTCTTGCATTTTCAGCCCATTCACATTTCCCTGTGAAGAACTGTTGATGATAATTTTCATTGTTAAAGTCACTGGGAGTTTAGAGTGCACAAGAAAGGCAGAGTATGTCCTTTTTATTGTTATCAGCAAAACAGTATCCGTCAGCTAATATGAATAAATTACTGTTTTTCAAAGCTATATAAAGGTCAGCTTCTACCTGTCTGGTTTCTACAGAGTGAAATTGTTCTCTTGCTGCTGCCGGTCTAATAGTTCCTATTAATAATGAAGAACTTTTTGAGACGGGAAAAATATTTAAATGTCAAAGGATTTTCAGTCTCTTCAGTCTCTTCCACAAATTTATTCATTAACAAAATCAAATTCTGAATATGAGACATTTATTGTTGTAAAATATTAACAGCCTGTGGGTTTGGGGGGGGGAGGGTTGCTTGTTTTTTTGCTAGCATATCTATTATGGTTGAAAGGCACCTTTGGTCTAAGCAAATCCCTCAGGCAAACTGCTGTGTCACAGTGGCTGACCATTGTAATAGCTGCGAAGAAACCTACCTTTCTGGGCAATTCATTTGTGGGAAAATCACCTCTTGGCTTCTTCTGCAACCTTTAATCTTTCCTTGGTCACAGGCTAGCAGAGAAAAATAGTTTAGCAAAGGTAATTGGTTTTGCTAAGCTAGCATAGCTGGAATATGGAGGCTGCCACCCAGACATTCGGCCAAGAGTGGTGTGGGATAGCACCATCTAAGGGGARCACGGATGAAGCGAACGCCGTCAGCTCTAGATTCCCCTTGGCAGTGACAAATTGGATGACATCCTGACCTGTAACCAACATGGAGCAGGGTCTACAAAAAGCAACGCTAGTGAATCGGCGCTAGTCCTAGAGCACTTACTGCTTTCAGATCAGTTTGTGGCGTGCTGCATCAGAGCTGGGCCGTTGGGGGACTGTTCAGCTGTATCGGCCTCTCGGTGAGATTCGCTTCTCCACAGTAAAAAAGCGGCATCTCAGTTCCCAGGGGAGTCACGGCGTAGGTGACTGTCTTGTACATGTCCTGAAAGCAGACAGCTAGTCTGACAAATAATTGAATCTTACTCCCTACTTCTCTGTGGAAGACATTACTCATTAAGTCTTTTAATCATTTTCCATTCTCCTGTCAGTCATCTTCAATAAAACAAACAGAATTTGCACTTTTATGGTTCTTTCTTCGTCATCTTCTGAAAATGTAGCTGAATTAACATTAATATTTTCCAAATTGCCCTCGTACTTTCTAAAATCAGGCCTGAAGACGGAACATAATTGTGAGTGCCAGATGCCACCAAATGCAGCATTGCAAGGCAATATAAAATAATTCCCATTTCAGAGTACTGGAGAACTAAACCTCATCGTAGTCTGAAATATGTGTAGAGACAAAAAAAAATACTAAGAACACCTAGGAAAAACTTTTCAGCAATCAGKTTTTTTGGATCTCTTATGTTGTTATAGGTTTCAGAGGAGTAAATTCTTGTTGTGCTGTTTTGTCTACAGTGGTCTTCCAAAACTGAATATTTGTCATACTTCACTACTATTTTGTAAAAATTAATTGGTTATTGCATGCAATAAAAATACATTCCAGGAAGCTTAAAATATAGGGATAGTAGAGGGAAGCACTTCTGATGCTCTTTGCAACAGCATTAAGCATTAAGCAACAGCATTAAATTAAGCTTTTTGAGGGAATTTGCTTATAGTTTCTATATAACACGCTGTTGTTTCTATCAGGCTATTCCGACAAGACTCTGAAAATTTCTATATGGCATAGCTATAACAATAGATTTGTGTTCCCTGGGCTTGGTCATTAGCACTCTTCATCTGCTAGCAGTTGAAAGATACCATGCGTTCAGTCTTTACTAGTTCAAATGCTAGGGAAAAATTACTCTGCTGTTATATTTATTGCCCCGTTACTGAGTACTAAACCATATTTATGGTTTTGTTCCTCCAAAGCAAGATATAAGACTACCCAGTGTTAGTTATTTAGTACAACAAAACCTCCACAAAAAACACGTGATCCTGAAACAGTGAAAAATAAAGGGGCAATCAAATGCTGTCCAAAAAAAAAGGGGGGGGGAACCAACTTACATCCTATTTTAAAAAACTATTTCTCGGTTTTCCTGCAGGGTTTCTGTTTAACATTTTCTAATCCAGATTGTTTTGCTGTTGATTAGTAGTAGTATTTTCCATGTTTTCCTGTTGTCTTCTGACCTTAGATTCTCAATCTGCTGCTTCAGCCAGTCCAACTCTTGTCCCTAGAGCAGCTCTCTCCATCCTGCTGCTGGAACCTATTCCTTACTCTCAGTTCAGGTTACCTGTGTGCAGCCTCCTACTGAGAAAATCTTGTTCATCCTTTGGCTCCTATGAACAAAAGGAGTCGAACTATTAAAATTATCACAATTTTCACTGTGTTTTTGTGACTTGGAATTTCAAAGGTTTACAACTATGGCTAAATTTTAGTAGATTCTCAAATGAAGTCTACACAAATTGCAGTCCAAGCAGGCAAAAACATGTCAAATTTTAGTTCAGACACTTTTAGATTTGAAAACTGAAAATAGTATATCAGAATGGGAATAATAACAACTGGTAGCTTTATCATACATAAAAATGCAACTTTTTTGCTTCTTCTAGGTATAACACAACAAATAAATTGTGTACGTAGGAATACCATCAGAAAAATTAATGATTTGCATTCATTTCTTTCTCTTTCTCACCCTTTCTCTTATTCTTTGTACAATATAGTGGAACAGGCATTGTGTAATATGTGGATTGTTTTCTGTTGTTTGTCATAGCACCATTCCCAGACTTCCCAATGCACTACAGTCCAAAGGCAATTAATATCTCAAAAAGGCCATGAAGTATAGTGCATTAAGAAAGCACATATGAATATGTTTTTCAAGGTTATCTAAGAGTTTGTTGAAACTTTTTCATTTACTCAGTACTTTATTTTTTATTAAGAAATGGTACAATCTTCTGTTTTAAGGTCATGTTGGACCTTTTGCTCATTTGAAAAATGAGTAAGGAATGTTGCTGTCCAAAGCACAAATATCCAACTTCATTAAAGTAGATACTGGTGATGGGACAGAAACAACTATGTTTTCTAATTGATTTATGAGTGTTCTTCAGGAAAAAAAGTGATTTAAGAAAAATTACAAGATTGCGATTATTATGTGTGGCACAAAATTGACAATTTCCATAAATAACTGACATAATTTAATATATTTTGCAAGCTATTTTATTTGAACGTRTGCAACAAACAGCAGCAGATTGGAAAGCAATATATTTTACAAGTTCTATATTGAGAAAGGCCAAACAAAATGGATTGATTTAGCAAAAAGCAAACTTTTCCCTTGGAATCAATTTGTGATTTTTTTAAGATAAATGGTGAAAATGCTGTACAAAGTGCTGAGAGGAAAAGGGATATTAACTCTTCTCCTGAAGCATTCTACAATGTTATTTTTCAAGCTTGGAGGTAACTTTTACCTTGGCAGTTTTAGATAGAGTAATCTTGACTGTCAGGCTTTCAACTCTTCCCCCAGAAGATGATTTTATCAGTAATATTTGTCAGTGAGCCATAGAAAGCTCATCTGTTTGAGAGAGAAATCAGTTACCCTCACTCAGGGTCAACCAAATGTTGGAATTTGCCTGGAGCCAAAGCCCTGAGCCTAATTTATTGAACGCTTTTTGTCAAACTTTAGAGTATGAGACCATAGTAACTGCCTGCATTTAGCCCCCTTGTGATAAACAAATAGGTACTTCCTGCCGTGCAGGTTTTCAATGCCAGTAAATTCTAACTTTTCTGCTCATGAGGTTCCTGCTTACAGTGAAAATTTGGTACTTAGTTATTTCTAAATATATTTCCTTAGATTACAAGAATTAATGTAAATAAGAGTTACCACAATGAATAGGGTTATGCTGTCCTTGCAGCCTTGTGAACTTGGTCTGTTCTGGCAAACAAAACAAAAACCTGGTATGGTGACAGTGTATGAGAAACAGTGCGCTGTGGAGGTCACTAAAAAAAGGTCTGTGCTGAAGTATCAGCTCCTAAACATTTTGGAATATGGACYGCTGTTGGTCATCCAAGTTTGTCATGGAGAACTATACAGCCTTATCAAATGCTTATCCACAACACCACAGAGGTTCTGCAAACCGCTTACCCTTTTCTCGTGGTCTACAGTTTAGTTACCAGTATGCTGGAYGGCTCTTTGCCAGGATTGGACAGAAAGAGTGGTTACAGCTTTTGCTGAACAGGTCCCTTTTGGCTGCTCTAGCCAGAACGAGTGGGAGTTACACAGCTGCTATGAACCAGAAAAGCGTCAGGCCTATTATTTTATACCAGATTATATTCAGTCATATGACACATCCCATCTCATTCAGCCTGTTTTTCTTTTCTTATAAACACATGTAAAAAAAGCTGTTATCATAAAGARTTGTGATGTCTGACTTAGATTACTGTGTTTGTGCATACCTGCAAAAATGTACATAAGCATTCTTGATTAATGCACAACAAACAACTCTAAATTGCTGCTGTTTTTAAACTTTCTCAGTTGCCTTTTGTTGAAAAAGATTACAGATTTCTTCCATTGTAAGCAGTTTTTCTTTTTACATGAATTTAGAAGAAGGAAAAATCAGTTGTGCATTTATTCTTAATTGCAAATATCCACTATGGTTGCACAGGCTGGTGTTAAAGGCAGAGAAAGAGTTAGGAAGAGATTAACATGAAGAGGTTTCATGCCTGCTGTCTCATGTGTTGTCTTATTGCCTAGTTTCTGGATGCCTTAAGACAGACATTTGAGTTGAAACCACAGGAAAAAAAAACAACAAAATTTTCCAGTCACTGATTTTAAAAATATTGTGATTGAACTTTTACTTCCAAAGAAGACTGTAGCATTGTCTGTCCTCAAAGCTGGTGCTCTATACTTTCCCATAGAGCAGGTACAGTGTTAATAATAACATGCCTCAAATGTGACTTGGACCCTTTTCTGGACTTAAAATTGCTCAGCTGGCCCCTCTTTCTGAAGAGATTACTTACAAAGAACTTGGTGCTGCAAAGTATTAACCACATTTCCTCTGTCCAACAAAATAATTACATGAATGCCTAAATTGAGAAGTGATTAGTTCCATTAAAGTCTGTGCACTTAAAAGTCTGTTGAATGAATGATGCTTAAACTTAGACACATCTAAATCATTTCTTAGAACAGTGTCAGATGTCATGGTCAAATATATGGTTAGCTATTATAGTTAATTTATGGTGTTGTCTTGAGTTTATCTTGAAAGCTGTTGGTGATAGGATGACAGGTATAAAGCGAACAACAGTCAAAATCAACAACTCATAAATACTACTATTCACTGGTATGTGGTGCCACTGTATAATGGCACAAAAAACTGGGGAAGATCACAAGACACATTCATTATAAGAACTTTTGTTTATAACTAGGTCTGATGTTCCTTCAAATGTACCTGGCAATCTGCATTAGTCATTATTATAAAATCAACCTTTTCCAACAATTACCACAGAGTGATACAGGGATACTACAGTTATTTCATAGGAGCATGAAAACCTTTGCTCTGCAAACCATACATTCTGTAGCTGAGCTGAAAACATAGATAAATCCTGCAGACCTCTGAGCAGTTGGCTGTGCTAGAGATGAGGTAGTGGCTGGATCACTGTGAAAATTTATGGGCTTTGACAAACCATGTAAAAATGTACTGTATTAATATGCAGAGCCGTGCAAGAGTCAGAGATGCTCTGCCACAATAAAAATGAAAGCAGGCAGTGGTATTATTGCTGGTTAGGATTGTGCTGTTGCTGGTACATAAATGGTTTCTAACTCAGGGACAATTCCTGGTATCAGTGAATATCATAAAATATTCAGGCTCAGTTCTGTGGGACTAGGGTGAAGGGGAAGAAACGCTTACGGAGCAGGTGGTGAGTTGCCTGAGAACCACTCCGATAACCTTGGAGGTGCATAGAAAGAAGTATTATCTCCTGTGRAAAAGGCAGGAGAGACTGTTAGGTGTTTCCAAAAAAAGATCACAATTGTTTCATGAGCTCTGGTGAAAAATTTCTCCTGTACTTTTTTCTACTTATAATCTTTCTTTTTCAGTCCAACCCTCCATTACTTGTGGAGGATTTGTAGAAGTCTCTCACCACAAAAATTACTAGTAGCATTTGGTTGCACTAAAAGGCTTGATGGCAATGATTGTGGTGGATAAATAAGAAAAAGTGATTGTGGATAAATAAGAAATGTGTATAAACATAAATATTTCAGTTTAAGTGAAAGTTGACTGAAAATAATAGACATTTTTTATTCCAATCTATGAAAACATCACTCTGATGTTTGCAGAATTATCACTGACACTTTTCACATCCTCAGAACTTCATGCTGGATGTCGTGTCTGTCTGTGCCAAAGGGACACTGAGCCTAGGCAAGGCTTTTCTCCATTTCATATTTTTGCACAACAGATCAAAACTCTTTTATTTATTTATTTTTTTATTCAAGTGAAAACCACAGTGTTCCATCTGGTGGGACTAAGGAAGATCATGTGCATGTTATTTCTTAGTTCTCACCAGCTGAGGATGGTTGTTGGTAATCTTGTATCTGGCAGAACCTTAAGGAGCTCTGGCATCTTCCCCAATAGATTGCTCAGGGAGTAAAAGCTGCCTCACCATGTGCTACCCCGCACTTGTTTTCCAACAGTTTTTCCTTTTATCATGCAGTTTGTAAATCACCCATTTTTTACTTCTCTGTTMTTTTACTCATCTTTTGAGCTTTTTCTAATAACCTTAATCTTACAAAATACTGACAAAAAACTTTGTTTCATTATTAAAATCTGATAAATCAAATTTAACTGGAGTTTTATGAGACCAAGAATGAAATAGGATTTCAATCCTGACATGCTCACAGAGACTTTCTTCCCAGAACTCTAGTAGAACATCTGCATTGCACCAAAAATATGGTGAAGCTTTGCCCYGGTTTCTCTCCTGAAAATGCTGTAGTTCACCAGTATTCATAACTAAAATTACATTAAAATGAAGGTAATTGTYCTAGGTCACAATAATTACTGTGGTGATTTAGGGAATATGCCTATGTATAATTTCAGAATTCACTTTGAGAATATGAAATCTGTACTTATATCTGTGTCAGGCTGAAAGCTCCATTTTTACTGTGGGGCCTCTCAGAGACTTCTGTRTTATATTTCTGCCTCCACTTTGGACAAATAGCTAACAAAGGATGGTCAAACCTTGCTGGTCCTTCTGACTAATGTTGTTGCAGGTTCTTGATCACCTAACAGAGCTATCAGGCATCATCTGATGAAGGTGTATGGAAGTTGTAAAAAACATTCCCTGACCAGGTRTTTTGGAGAGAGGGATAGCAGACTGGAGAGATTTTGTTGTGGAGGAAAATATGTGTCCAAGAGATAAGGAAGAAMCCCACACCACTTACACAACTCTGATCCAAGCAGAAATAAAAAAGTATTTGTTAATACTTTAATAAAATGTTAATGAAATAGAAGTATAATTTTTCACCTGAATTTTTATATTTAATGGGCTACCTAAAGCAAAGAGAAAGTGCACTGGAGGTTTTGGGAAGTCATACATATTATATGCTGCAAAAATTTGTTCCTGAGGAGGTAAATTGTAAACCAAACTGCTGGTAAAAGTGGTGCTCTGGGAAAGCATGTTTGTATGTAACTGAAGTGTTTGGGAGAGCCTGCATTAGCCATGGGGCCCAGGAAGCTAGACTGTGGGAGGTCTTACCTCTCACAAGGGGGTGCTGGCTGGGGAATCTCTATCCTGAGACAGCATCTGGGGAGTAAAAATCAGATTTAGAGTTTAGCATGCTTACACTTAAAAAGCTCAGAAAACACTAGTTTTATAAGTAAGCCCCAAACAGCAGCCTTAGGAGTCTGTTCAGCAAAGGGAGCTTTACCAAAGCTGTGACAATTACTGGCTATAAGAATCAACCAAATGAAATATGAACACAGTGTGCTCTTAAATCAGCTTGTATTGCAGAATATGYGTTTACAACATTAACAATTTCTAAAGGAACTAACATTCACAATGCGATCTTCTGGGAGACTGTGAGAAATCAAGTGCCTTCAAGCTAACCTAAGAAATTCTCAAGCAATTGCTATAAGACTAGGTGCTGGTCAGAGGCTTTTATCCTCTGGAAGTGTAGTCCCTATAGAACTTGAACTAAAATCCAATGTAATAATTCAGGAGGAATAATTGTTGCTTCCATTCCAGAGGCAAAACTTTAGGACTATGAAGGAATTAAATCCTGTCTGATAAGGTTTGGTAGCCATCTTTGCACATATTCATGCAGAAGTAGTGATTATCCTCTATAATTTCTGGACTAAATGCCCTGGATTCCCTCAGCAGTCCTTCCTCATGCTTTCTGTAAAAAGACAAAGGAGATTTTTAGTAGCTGTGTTTTGCTGGAATACTACAGTATGCTTTCAGGTTGAAAGTATTGTCCAGCTCAGACTCTATTATTTAAGTCCTAACATAGTTTGCATACTTATTTCCAAGGCTTTACCTTGACCCTTCTGGCTCAGGAGTTCAAATTTCATGGATCCTCCAGAATCAGCAAGATAACTTAAACTTGTGCTGCTCTCTTTCTCACAAGTAAAAGGGAGTAAAAAGGCAGAGGGCCTCAAATAACATCACTCTCAGGCTATTCCAGTCTATTTGTACTGGCCTTTGATTTTTAGTCAATGTTTCCGCTTCTTAGTTTCTCTAATCTTCTGGTTACCTTTGGACAACAGGGAATTCTCAGTCTCAACTGTAACTTCACTCTTGTTACATAATTGCTGACATTTTAGACTTCATCAGTAGTCTGTCAGTGCAGCAATCAGTTGAAGAGGAGTGGTTGGTGAATACCAGTTACTTTGTTACAGTAAACTAATGATGTGTACCCGTACTTGGAAATAATTAGCAATACCCAGAGTGATTTTGCTACTTGTTAACATTTAAACAAACAAACAAATCACAAATACACTGTGACCAGAAATAAGTAGGAGAAGTGATATACAAGAATTTCAAAAAAGTGTAGCTCAGCTAAAGGTAGGAGTAGAAATAAAAGACTAGAGGCAATATTCTCTGTCATTGAATCCCTTAGTTACTTGAATCAAAAGTAACAAAATCATATAATCTTTTCTTCAATTTAATCAAGCATTCATCTTGAAACTAGATAGGTGCTTGCCCCTGCTAGTTCTGTTAAAGGACTCCAGGTTCATGGTAGCTGAAAACCTTATGTTAGTTTCCAGCTTATCTGCATTTGCAGTCTTTTCATACCCATTTATTTTTGTGCCAATATTATTCTTTGGTTTCAGTAGTATCATTTCCAYCTCTTGAGTTTACGCTTCTGGTATACTTGCAGACAATAATCATATTGTTTCTTGGCATTAATTTTGCTAAACTAAACAAGCTCTGGGTCATCCCAGGATTTTTGTTTGCTTGTTTTCTTCATCTATTCCAATTCCAGTTCACCTTTCACAAGCATGAATGACCAGAATTTTGCACAGTATCACTGACTGGGTCTTCCTGATGCCAAAGTCTCAGTATTTCCTAGCTCTAATGGACATACTTTCTTTGAAGCTCTTTAGGCATCTTCTATTGTGACCACTTTAGACTGGTAGCTCATGGTCATTTTATGGTCAAATCCTACACACACGTCTTTATTTTTCTCTGTCAGTTCCAGGGAGATCTTTTGTCCAGGCTGCCTTTGTGCTATTGGGCCCATTCCTACTTACTGTGTCATAATCCTTTGTGAAAGCATTGCTATTATGGTAGTAATATTTGTGAAGGATATGTGAAGGATATTGTGAAAATATGTGAAGGAGAGAAATCTGATGATTACAAGAAGAGACAGAATTACTATAGCAAAAGTTTGTTGTGGGGAGATAAGAGGATGCGTAAGGGTAATTAAAKGTCCCTGGTAGACAGGGCTATCTGTTAAACTGTGACAATCTTTGTGTAAGAAGGAAACTGTGGACRCTCAATCAGCTGAGCAGTCATGGTGCTGGATGAGCACAGTATTTGTAAATATACTGTAAGAAATATTTTCTACTGGCTAACTATCTTAATAAAATTCATAAAAACAACTAGTGCAAAGGCCACACATACCCCTTTTTCACATACTAATTTGGTCTTTCCTTAAATGACCTTGGTGAGTTCCTGTAATACTGTTCTGCTCATCTTTCCCTCTGCCAAAATACTAGCCTTAAGAATGAAGAAAGAGTGGATTCCTTCTACCTACAGATCACAAAAAGGTTCTGGTCTGTTGTTATAATTATAGACTTGACTGTAAACTACCAAGATGATAACCGTGGAGTGGCATTTATGTACACTGCTTTCATTTTCTTATCCTAAAGTTTTGTTCCCTTCTCTTTTTCTTGTCTCCATGGCAACAGCCATTAAAGATGCTACATCGGGTGTTTTTACACCAGAATGTCTTAGGTCTGTTCATTGACCAAATCCATGCTCTTGTAGCTTTTTCATTTACATTTAAGTTATTCCTATTTTCTAGCTTGCCAGGAAAGTAACATGCAAATGATAATTTGATATTTGAGGCAAATGGGCTGCTCCCCAAATCTCAGTGTGGTTGCTCCGCCCAAATAATGTGTCTATTAGCTATGTATATTTGTGAGAACTTGTGAACTGAATAATATGTGAAACTCATGAAATACTGAGTTTCTTCCATTCAGCTACATTTTCCTTTAAAACTGAGATTTATAATTTCTGATCTTTAGTTCTTCAAGTTGTAAAATGAGGATGACAATAATTTATGTAACTCCCTGCCTGTGGATAGCTTAAGTCCTGAGCATTTTTAGCTTTAGTTGTTGATAAGTATAGTACATTTGTTTTGTGTGCAGAAAAATAGAGGCTTAGAGGTCAGTGTTTTTAGTGCTTTTCAATTCTGATGGCCTCATCCTCTTTGCCTCCTTGGATGTCCATTTTGTGCAGCACACTGGGATGCACCAATAGAGGGGTGTCCTAGATTCTCTTGGATTCTGGGATTAGCTGCCCTGAACTCAAGAGATCATCTTTTGTCAAGCATAAGAATTTGCTAGAGATAAGAGGTTATAACAAAACTACAAGTACAGCAAAGCTAGAAACATAACAGAACTGAAAAGATATATACATATCAGAGCTTTACAGTTAAATCACGGGTGCATGGTACAATGACTGCTCTCGCCCTTTATGGGCCACCCCTCTGGTATAGTTTTCCSCGGCTTCTCCTCACCATGCTGTAGATATCAGGGCGTCCCCGCTGACGGGTGGGTCCTCGGGTCCAGAGGCCAGCTGACCGTGGGTCCAAGTCCACACCACATGTATGTGGCATACTCTGTTTTATACCTAGTCAAAACAATGCCAGCCCACAGCTATACCAAAGCAGTAGGGCTCTAGTCGATACCAGCGCGCACCTCAGCAGGCGACCTGGTGCTCAGCCCACAGCCCTGCTCCGTGGGTAACAACGCACCATTAGCAGGTTGTTCTGCGGGGAAGGGCTCCACAGTGCCGAGATGTCTATGGTGTGGGTCTGCGGTGTCACTTCTCCTTTGTCTGGACTTGTCAATCATGGGGTCATTAGAAGGTGTGCCCCCAGGCTACAGCAACCCCACAGTGTGGTGGCTCCAGCCGTGGGGCACCCGGGGGAGTTCGTTAACTCTTGGGGAGCACCCCAGAGCAAACCCCTCTTGTACGGGCTGCCCCATCCAGCATCCCACGCTTGCCTCTGTGGCGCCTGGCACACACCAGGCATAATTGTTGGCAGTAAGTTTTAATGTTCATGATAACAGCTCTCACAGAAGCTGTTTAGCAATGCTTTTTTGGGGGGGTGGGGGGAAGTAGTATGCGTTGGCGTGTTTGCTGTACAAAATGATTTATGATTTCTCAGCTCACAAGGGCCACATTGTGGGTGAAATTGTTTTTCTCAGGAAATATTATTCCTTCTGAAGGAACAGAAAGCTGTTTTAATTACCTTAGTGCTCTGAAAAGCATGAAATTATAGGACATGTTGATTCAAGGAATTTATCACTTTTAGGCTCTGTCCTGTACACACATACTCCCTAGGAAGAGCATATTAGCAGAAGTAGTGGTTATCCCACTGTGAAGAAGTTCATCTTGGTATGCAAGTTCTGATACTGTTAGAACAGATAACTTTGTTTCTGCTTCCATTAATTCTCAACCAGATATTCTAGGGAATGATCTGTCATGCAGAATAAGGAGAAGAATCAGRCTCTTCCAAGCACAACTGATACGATGATCAGTTATTAAAAAGCAAGACATTTATTCCTAATATAGCCTATAATTTTGTCTTTAGTACTTAATGTCATTACTGTATTTAAAGGATATTAGGGTGCAATTTCATAATGTGCTTAATCTGATCTAACAGTGAACTAAATGTACCAAAGGAAGGATCCCAGCAGGATGTCCATCCCCAAGTATCTCCCTTGCCATGCATTTTTGCTACCATCCGCAAGTTGAATGTAGGGATTGTGTGAGCTCATGGTGAGATTAGCACATTGATCTAGCTAAATCCTAACTCAAGAAAATAAATCATCAGTCTCAGTCATCATGATCACATGGTTACAAGACTCAGTGCAAAAGAAGCAGGGAGGAAAGCAGAAGAGCTCCTTCACAGCAGCACAKCACCAGAAACATTCTGGATTTGCTCGGAGATGAGAAAATGTCTTTAGTGAGCTGATCTTCTGGTTCTCAGGAAGTATCCCCAAGAACATTTTTCTAACTCTAGGTGATGAGAGAAGGGAGGAAATTGGGTATGCAACTTTTTAGATTGTGTCTCCTTCTTTTCTATTCTTTTCTGTAATGTTTTGTGTCTCAGTTCTGTCAGGAGAATGAAATAGGGACTATTTTACAAGGTGGAGAACCCCAGCCTCAGCCCACATATCAAGGGAGCAGAAACACACACATACCAGGAACTCAGCAATCATCTTTGATAGTTGTAAGAGGTCCCCATGACCAACAGGTTCTTGAAAAGGTCTGCAGAGCACTAAGGTGCAGCAGTGTGAGGGTGATAAGGGAGGAGCTGTGGCTGGCTCTGTGTAGTGCTGTGAGTCAATTCTCCTAGGGCTTCCCTTCAGCACAACTCCTGCACCACAGCAGGCTCTTGCTCTACTGCTGGGCTTACCCTGGCAAGAGAACTGAGTTTTTACAACTGCCCACTGTCTAATACTGTGTTTTGCCATCTAGCAGGCAGGAATTCCACCCTCTTCCTCCCTACCCAAATAAATCAGAATTTTCTGGGATTTCTCATTACTTCTTACCTTCTTACTCCCACAGACGTGTCAACCATCCACCTCAGGTTCTTTTTCCCTCAGTCACCCAAAATTGGAGGATGACTGCATTAGAGCACAAATCACATTGTCTTTAATGGAACATGCTGCTTAGGCTTTGGAAGACTTCTGGTTTCTTCATTACTTCATTACTTCCTTACCAGTGAAGTTGCATTTTGTTGCTTAAATCCAGTGAAGGTAGAACAAAGCAAAATACCCCAACAAAGAAGCCCACATCAGCTGGAAAGCAACCCCCAAACAATGCTGAGGTCAAGTTTTAAAAAAAATCTTCTGTTGTCACTATGTTTGCTTTTGTTAGCCAATTAGTAATTTACCAGCTATTTTCATCAGAAAATGAAATACAGACAAAAAATGTGTTGATGAAAATAAAAAGACAGAAAATAATTTTGTAAGAAAATTGCCTAGAATTTTTGACAGTTTAGTTACTGAAAATTAGCAATTTTTCCTGCTGTATTTCTARTTGTCTGTGTTAGTTTTAGAAACCGTCTAATGAACTGCCACTCTGTCAGTGATCCATTAGTTTGTTCATGGATATCATAAATCAAAGGTTTGCAAGGTGTTTTCAGATCACTATTTTGCACAAGTTACTTATTTCTATGGGTAAGATATTTCTGTTCTGAACTCTGTCCCTCCCGATCACTGAGTGTTGCTGTACGCCAGTTCAGTAGCCAACACCTTCCACACAATACTAATTAAGACTCCTGGAAAGTTGTCGTTAGGAAGAAATTGTATAAACATTATGGGGTTTTTGGCTTCATAAGGCTTTTTGTGAGTATGAGAATCTATCCAGAGACATTCTAGAGTACAGTCTCAAAAATAAAAATAAAATGGCAAGAATTTTCTGTAAAGTTAGCCTTGTGCTAAATCATTCATCTACTTTAATAGTTCAAATCACTTTTTACCGTGCCACTGAAAAGTAGAACAAATGCCATTTTCTGTTAATAGCCACCAGTATAAACCTATATATCACGAGGAGTTGTCTGACTACTCAAAGAGTAAAAAAAGAAGGTTTGAATACAACTGTATTGATTGAAAACGCATTTAATGGTGATCCCCATTGTATTACATTTGTGCTATACAGTAACATAGTCTGCAAAGAAAATCATTTTCTGTTTCCATGTCAACTTGAGATGGAAGAATACAATCAATATTTCCTTTTGACTTCAATGGGACAATTTTATGACATTATGTTTGAACAGAAAGGAAATTTCTGGTATACAAAAGAGTGTGGCGTATCTGGCTATTTTAATTTCAATTATATCTAATCAGTATCAAACAATAGATATCTTCTTTGCTGTAAAAGTGATTAACAGAACAGAGGCAAAACTATCTTTTTTCTGCAATGAGATAAGCTTTACTCCAGTTTTCCTCCCTGACACCATTCACATACTCAGATTCTCAGATTTGTCCCTGTACTAAAATTTCCTCTGTAAATGTGACCTCTGTACAACTTCTCTCCATCTCCTCAACTGAAGCTTTTTTGTGGTTTATAGGAGGAGAAATCAGTAGTATTTCTTATATTAGAGAAGGATCCAGCGCCACTCAGACAGCTGGAATGAATATTTGCAAAGCTGAGCTGTGTAGAGGGAGACTAAGAGGAGACTTCACAAAAAAAGTTTTAAGAACCCAGGAATCAGGTCTAGAGCTTTGCTGAAATCACTGCAGGTACTATAAGAAGCCCCATCTAATATCTTTTAGGTAGGGATTCTTTAATGCATAGGGTTTCTCAGGCATGAAAGGCTGGAGAATGATTATTGTGAATGTGGACCTTAACCTGAGGTGAAGGAGTGAGTAAAAAGGTGACAGAAATTCTGCCTGTATTCGGTTTTCACAGAGTCTGGCATTCTCCATGTCCTGTGGTCAAGCATCTTTTTGAACATTTCAAGCCTATTTTGACATATCATTTGTTAATGATAATGACTGCTTTCTGAGCACAAAGAATTTTAGGCATGTCAACCCGGTAGTTTAACACAAAGCCGAATGCTTATGTTCCAAAAAAGTCAGAAATACCTGCAGAAATAGCCTGCAGCTTTGCTATTGACCAGCTCCAGGAAGCTCTTTTTCTCAGAATACGCACTTCTAAGATGACCAGTTTGAGACATTTAAATCTCTTACTGAACTGTATAAGAGATTTATCCCAGTATTCTGAAATATCTTCTGTGGCTGACAACCTAATAGTTGCCCAGGTTTCAGAATCAGAATCTTTTGAWTCAATAATTGTTTAAAAATATATTTTGCATTTTGTAGCAATTTGTTTTTAAATCATTTTGTAACTTTGACTGTAATATAATTTTCAATGAGCTGAAAACAAACCAAAACCACAACCAAAGCAGACAATCTTTGCGTATTATTTTCTGCTATCTGGAAGCAGCATGTTATTCTGCCAACTTGTGCTGAACAAGTGATAATGGTACTTTGAATGCCTTTTTGGTGCAATTAACTTGCKGTGTAACTTTGTTTATCTTTCAGAACTAAGAGGAATTGAGTAGGCTTGCATGCATTTTGTACTCCTGCCATTTTCATATTTCTCAGTTTTGCATGTGTGCTTCTAAGTATTCCAGGCTCAGCCATTCAGATCTCAGTATTGACATACCTGCGTTTGTGTTGCAAAAGATGTATAGAAAGACTTCTGAAAAGCTAATGCGCCTGCCTACCAGTGACTGTACACGGCAGACTGCTGCTGCATGCCTTTCACTATATGGCCCCCAAAATCGAATAACTGGGTGATTTTAGAATTCAGTTGACAGCTACTTTCATCCAGCTTCTGGTGTTGTTAAGATAATTATAATACAGTCTGGTGACAGTAGTTGGGCTATACTCCAGGACCGCTGCAAATTAGATAAAGAAGATCTTTCATGAAAATCAGGGGAGGAGGATTGAAAAGAGAAAGCTTGCTGTTTGTCGCCGGTACTGCGCTAACATACACTGTTCGACTAGTATCTGTTTTGATTTGGGTCCAGGCMTCTTCTCTTGGATATGACCACAGTCATCTTATGAGTCAAAGCTGTTATGAGCAATATTAGTGAGGAGCCAGCACAAAAGGTGATGTGATGGATGATAACATAAGCCCTGTTCGCAGGAAATGAGATTTTCTAAGTGCTGAAGAGAAATATTAGAAAACTCAAACACCAGTAAATAACTGCTTTCTCCATCGGTTACCCTAAAGGATGTTGGCATTTATGTTCCTACAAGCCAGAAGGAATGTAATTTAATAATTGAAACTGTGCACTTGATCTTGTACACAGATCTTTTGCTTCATTAAACTTCAAGGTAATTTTGATTCCTACCTAGATTTTTCTTTTATGATTATTGCTTATAGAAGCACAGAAATGCATATTGAGGAAAATAGTATACAGACTTTTAAAACAAAACTACCCAAATGTATCTTTTTTGTCTTTATTTTGGCCATTGTTAAATAGTTTTCTGGTGCTGATTAGGAAGAGACCACACAGGAGAAAGAAATGTGAAAGACTTTGATTTAAAAGGAGGCTGTTAGTGACCAGATCTTTAAGCAAGCATTAGTCAGATTACATTCAGGTAATAAATTATTTGATGTTGGTGAAGGTTGACATGATTCATGAGATCTGTGTGTTTGTAAAATTAGAAATCTTTTTATCTTATTTAAATTTATAGTATATCCCATAGCATTCCTGTCTGAACTTGATAAAGCATTTTTGATAAATGTTTACTAATGACTAACGTACTGGAATACTAAATACTCAGAACTCAGTATCCAAGTATCAGAAGGGGAAGATGATGGAAATAATCCATCTTCAGGAACTTGTATTTGCATTTTTCTGGTCAGAGAGCTTTCTTCTAGTAATATATGAGTATGGAGATTAAAGCCTCTTCAGGACCAGGGTAAYTGGTATTGTTACTTTCTTTTTGACAGCTGCTATGGTAAATATATCACAGACTCAAGGAGATACTCAATCCTTCCCTCAAAGACATCACATTCTAAAGTAACATTTGATCCAACTGAAGATCCTGGATAAGCTGTATTTAGAGAAAGAGACTTTTAGTTTATGAGGCATTATTTGCCTTTCTTAGAGCATAGTCATTTTTCATCAAAACATAAATATGATGCTGGGAAGATTGCCAGGCAGTCATTTAGTCTGTTGCTTAGCCCTAAACCTTAAACTATTTCCAACAAATGTTTTGAAACAACTCTAAGCAGTTGTGAGCCTATAACATCCCTAGAAAATATGACTGATTACATTAGGATGGATTTCCAAACATTTCATATAAATCTCTTCTGAAACTTATTACTTATTGTCTGTTACCCAATGAACATTAAAAGATTCTTTTTCTCTTTGTGGCAATGTTGCACATACTGGAGACCATCACGTTGTCTCCCTTCAGTCGTCTTCTCCCTAGACCAAACCACTCTGTTTTTTCTAGTCTTTTCTTATAGACTCATTTTGATTCTTGATGTTCATCTCTGAACTTACTTCAATTGATCCATGTCCTTGAAAAATGGTACCCTAATGCAGACATAGATCCGTATCTGAGACTTAACTAACTTAGCCAAGTCATTCTTTCCTTGGTGAGGACTTTGCACTTGTCTTGACTGAACTGCATTGTCAGGGGGTTGAAATTATTTTTCTGATTTGTCAGGATCTTTCTGAATTCTAATCCTGTCTCCAAAGTGCTTCCAGTTCTTCCCAAACAATTGCTTGAACAGTTATTTTAATTTTACTACCCGTGAGGACATGCAGCTTGCGGGGATTGGGAAATGATCATTTGGAACAGATGTGGTTTTATGTAGAAAAGCCTTCTAATCAAAGCAAACTCAGCCATTTATGCTCTATAGGTAGTGATGTATTTTCCTCCTGCTTTTGGTATCAGTCATCAGTAAGCTCAGCACAAGGTATTTACAATATTAATGACTAGATGGGAATATTGGACTTGTTTGTGGCTTTGCTCTATCAGCATTTTTAACTGAAATACTGCAAGAAAATGCCATCTTTATTATTTATATAAAGATGCAAATGAATTTGCTTCTTAATAAGTGATATTAAATGAAAATTTATAACAAACTTTATGATCAGCATAAATTAGCAGCTAAGATAAAGTTGCTACTATGAAAATGCTATTTTCCACATTTTGGAATGTAATTTTCACCCCCTACTCAATAGTCCTGTACTTTTCTAGATCCAATTTTGTATTATTATTGCATTTTTACCAAGCAAAATCCAAACCAGCATAACCTCAGTGACTTCAATGCAATTAAAGTGGTTCATATCTGCCCAGTGCCTGTTTCTCACATTTTTTGTGCAGATTCAAACTGTTATGAGCTATAATGAGTAACAATTCTATTGTTTCTGATACTCAGGTATACAGACTGAGTAGTTCCATTCATTTTTATTACACAGGCAATGATTTGCAATAGTGATATCCAACTGATGTAAATTCACTGATGTCAGTGAAGATACCTCACTCTTTATGAATATGTACGTGTAATAGAATACAAGCCAGAATATTCTTTCGCAAAATTGTTAATATTTTTGTAAGAAACATCAAATTTGAAAATAAAACAATGCTTTCAGCCAGACTAAAGATCCCTTCAGTATGCTCTTCCACATAGTTTCTGACCATATAATTGAATGTTCTTGGAGAGCATGTTGCTTGCTGGAAAATGATRGAAACAATTTCATCTACCATCAGTATTATAAATGTATGATTACTGATGAATCCTTGTTCCTCAATATTATACATTTTAATCAAATGTTCCCTGTGGCACATTTTCAGATCATTAAAGTGATCCTTATTGAAAGGAATTCAGCTGTAATAGAAAACACCAAATAGCAATCTGAAAGGGAAAAAATTATAAAGGGTTCAAAGACTATTAGAGTCTCATTTTGGCATTTTTAATCACATAATTTAGGATAATTTGATATTCTGTCTGTTAAAACAATCAGTATTTTAGCTAGTCAGGGAAGATCTTCCAAAAGTACATAGGTCTTTCAAATTTAAGCAGTCCAGTGCTTCAAATGTAGGCACCTTGGAGAAGAGCCTAAATCCCTATTTGGGTCCAGCCCATAGTTTTTTCTTTGCTTGATTTTGGCTGTAACACTTGGTAAAGAGAAATAAAGGTAACAGCTTTTATTGCTGTGGTTTTTATTGCACAATAGGTTTTACTGAACACAAAAGCAGACAGTTTTGAATATTGGACTAGATGCAGCCTTCATAAAGAAGGGGCTAGATGGGCAATTTCTCCATCATCACAACACAGAATATTCCAAATAGCCAGCAGTGGTGSAAAAGGATAGCCTTTTAGATATCCCAGCAAATCTGCCCCTGGATTTGGGATCTGGAAGCAATTTTAGCTCTAGTAGCTATTCTAATGTGCTCTTTCTGTTACATTTCATTAGAACTGATAAAATTTCTTACAAAAGATCCTCTTAACTTCTCTTTGTTTTAACATTTAAATATAATGAAGAACATTTGAACAAGACCAGAATCGCAGTCACTAGCAATGGATTTTAGTGTCTGTCTGTAGATGTATAAAGAGATAAAGAGCAAGGATATATGTTCTCTTTCCTCTGAACTGCTATTAGAGTAAGGATCAGTTGATCAGGAACAGCGTAGAGAATATAAAATCTAACAGGCCTGAGTTTCTCGCATATTTTTGCTGATGAGTTTCTTTTCTCTTTTAAGGTTWAAATGAAAACGGTGTCCCAGATGCAAAATTATCTAAGAGCCCTGTTCACTTTGTAGAAAATGAAGATTGAAAATGCAATTGATAAGGTGATTTATTAAAATACAAATAAAAGAAAATAGGAATGGCAAGTCAATTGATTTACCAGTTCCAAGCCATTTTCTGTGTATACCTGTAATGATATTGCTGCTGTAAAGTTCCCAAGAAACTTACTTCTGTAATCATAAAACTGTTAACTAACATCTAAGTTTTCTTACATTCTTGTGCAGGAAGGAATCCACATTTTGCAAAGGGAAACCTAAACATTACAAAGGAGATACCTTCAAGGTCTTGTTCTTTATCATATTTATGGCTTTTATACTTAAGAACAACCCTGAAAGGTGATATGCATTCTGCCTCCARTCCAGCAAAACCTATACATTTTAGGGCTTTGCTGTCTTACTCAGCATACTCACCACTCAAGTAGGTTAACAGTCCTTAAAGTCTAACTTTGCCCAGAATAAGTTATGCTTTTGTCATTCAGCATATTAGGTTTGAAAATATCAGTGTTTGAAGTTAAACACATCTTAAACTTGTGATATTGCCACTCTCTTTTTTTTGCTATTAATTGTAGCAGTGTCACATTAGACTATATTTCTGCGACGTATAATATTGAATTTATAAAATTGAAGGACTTGTTTACTTCTTAAAAGAGAAAGTATGATTATATTTTCCATGTTCTTTAAATCATTTTGCACAAGCTCCTCATGAAATATCAGGCAATAATCCAGGATAGTGTTTAACCTATAAAGCCACATTTTCTTTGACTTTTTTCATATCATTTAGTTGCTAGTTCCATTCAGAAAACTTCCTTGATTAAATGACACTAGTGTACAGCATGGTGAGTATTGAAGGTAGGATTCTCAGAAACTTTAAATTCAGAACTGAAGACTTAATTGATTCAAGGCACTTCCTTGAAGGTACAAAGTTGTATATAGAGCCTTTACTTTTTATCTTGCTTAGCCCCATTCTGTCCAAATCTGACCCTTTCAGCCAGCTTTATCCTAAGTGTTCTAGGGGAATCTGACTGTTTTGATCAAGTATAATCACCTCTAATCTACAGAAGGACATCAGACGCTGTTTCTGGAGAACGCAAATGTGCTCTTCGGGACTCTAAGGCTACAGCAGAATGCCTCCAATTTCCCCCCTTGGTGCTGGTGGTGGTGCTCACTTTATGCTCTTGGACTTAGTGCTCATGTGAGACAAAATCTCAGGGATAGGACCCATGCGTGATACRTGCAGGCTGTCATTTACTCATGCGTGTGTCCTCAGTAAACTCATGGCAATTATGGACCAGTCTTGCAAACTTTAAACAAAATGGGATTTCAACAAATTAGATTCTTACAGTATTTCAAAAGATTATTTTAGGAAGCTTAGGCCTCTGTTGTAACAAATCATAACAAGGCATAACYCTAATCTCTAGGATAAGCTATAACCCTTTGGCTAGAATTCTCTCTCTTACATTACTATTTTTAAAGAATTTCAGACATTGGTTAGAATGACAATATTATCAGTTTGAACCATTTTCTTAAAGAAGCTCTTTAATAATAGAGACAAGCCTTTTTAAATACACTATTCAGTGAAGTCAATTTTAACTGAGTAATTGTTAACATTTTATTTATTCAGCTGCAATGAGTTCTGCAGTATTTAAGGCACAACGATAGTTTCTGCCCATCTGAAAGAGCTCACAATCGAGAAGGCTTTAACAAGGAGGTCTGAGGGGAGAAAATTACATTTTTTTTTTGTTTTGTTCTTATTATGAATGCAGTTAGTGGGAATTATAGGCTAAAGACAGTTAAGGAGAGATTTTGATAAAAGTTGTGCAGCATCTTGTTTAGCAGCATCATTGCATGAGTAGAGGGGATGAGAAGAAAACATAAAATGCTAAATCAGATATGCTAGTCCCACAGATTTGTATAGAGAATACATAAAAACAGTAATAAATAAGGTCTGAGAAAAGTCTATCATGATTAACTCCCCAGGTGAATATTCTTAATAAATAGAAATATTTTGAAGAACAGCTTATAAAAATTACATTTAGAAAAATAACATTCCAACTTAGAAAAAACACAGAAACAAAGGTTTCAGTGGAAAATATGCTTCCATTTCTTTGATATGTTTTCCTTGTAGCCATGATTAAAAACTAAATTTCCTTTGAACAGRACAGCTTCAAGCAATGGTTGATTCAGAGCTGGAGAGCAATTAGGAATTGATTTTCTGTATATGAATGTAAACACTTGTTTATATCAGATTGTGTGTTTTCTATCTGCTAATGTGTATGTATTTATTTTAATTTTATCAGATAGATAGTTATCCTGTCTGACAAAAGAAACTATAACAACCCTGACATCAGTGGGACCTTAAAGGCTCAGTCACTTCCAGCTACAGCTTTGCCAGCAGGAGAGATTATTATCCAAGGCTTTTTCAAGCCATTTGCCACTCTGGGGAGATTATTGTCCTCTCAGGTCTACCAGCTCGGTCTCCAAAATAAACCACATTAGTGTAAACAGTTTCAGTAATATTTTGTTAACATGTCTAAGCACATAYGTGTGCTGAATAATGAGATTTACTTCCAAGTTAATTGCTGTAACAGTTTTGTCACTGGTTACTCAAGGAAAGAAAGAAAAACGGTGGACACTGATTTGCGGTATTTTGCACTATGAAAAGTAAGCAGGATTGATTTCAAGAACTCAGTAAGCTACACAGTAATAAAGTGCTGTAGTAAAGTGACTATTGATTCTGCAACACTGGTTGATGGGTGACCAGGCTTCTTTCTCAGTGCTTGTTATCCTGTTCTCTCCTTTCATTTTTTTTTTTAGCCTTAGCAAATATGTGAAGTTAATCCAAGACTAGTGCTTGAGACAGCAAAAGCATTACAGTTTTTGTCTACAGGGATTAAAGAGTGTAAAGAGCTGCTAAAAATCAGTAACTATAAACAGGAGTGATGCTTTGAAAAAAACACCAAACATAACTATTGTTAAATTGCTCAAGCAAAAGAAATACCAAAACCCTACAGTGTTTATTAAGAAAAAGCTTAATACACTAATACAGCTAACTTGGGTTATTTATTCCAACCAGCTTCATAACCAAAATATGTTTAACTGGGTAACTATTTTTCTCAATCAATCATAAGGTGACTGATTTCAATTTCTTTTATTAGAAGAAGATCTCTTAAACGAAATTCTTACAATGGCTCATTTCCTGAACCTCAGGAACGTCCTAAAGTTTCAGGACCCCAATTTTCTTCATGCACTATTGCAGACAAAATGACACATGCCTGACCCTATCGCTGTCTAGTAAACTGTAGCCATTCAAACAGGCTTGACTTCTCTTAGAAGCCTCTGACTGTTGAGTGTTGATTCCCTGGATGTTTTTTTCCTGAACCCTGACTGATCTGTTAGAAAAATGAAAGAAAGTGTGCTATTTTTCTCTTCTGAGCTGGCTAATAAGCTGCCTTGCAACACAAGTCAGCAAAACACACATTTTCTAGGAGGTTTCTGTCCTATTGACACAATCAGGTTTTCAAGTAAACATTCCTGGTATGACACCCTACATTTAGAGCAGCAGCATCAATTTAAACATCACATTTATATATAGAAAATACTGCTTGTTTTGTTGAAGGTAATATTTTAACTCTTTCAGTATGTTTACTCTGTGGTTTTGTATTACTACTTTTATTGCTTTTCCTTTGTTTCTGAGAACACCAGAACCAGCAGAGGGGAGATTTAATTCTTATTAAAGTAAGAGAATGCACATGTAAATCACAAGAAATGTCTTTAGAAACTCATATTAGAAATAATACCTGAAACTACTACTCCTCTTTTATAAACAAATTTAATTTTTGTCAGTGCGCTAGTTCCTTTGGTCTCCAGCAACAGTTTATTCACTGTGTATCTCTTAGCAGATCTTTGAAACCTGTTGAATTAAGTATTCTTTAGAAAAAAACAGCTGTTTTTTTATGTCTGTTTTACTATGGTTTTTTTTCATTTCAAAAGAGATGCTTAATAGGGTTCTTTTCTTTAAAAAATAGATAAAGCCAGGTACAGAGAAAGGCTGTTCTAGCGCAGCCTGTTACAAGAACATATGGAAACTTTTGTAAAAAAATTCATAATTGGCAAGTTAATGTCTGAATCAGGAGCATTCTTCGGTATTAGTGACGAGGAACTCTAATTCATCCTAGGTTTCTCTTTTAAATTTGTACTGTCTGTGAATAAAATTTGATGAATTGGCTTTTCAAAAGGAATTAAAATCAGACCCTCCCCTTGCTACAGTTTCTTTCAGTGCATATTATGTARCTAAGTTGATATCGCTCTTCTTTTACTTTCTGTTACATAAAGAGAAAATTACTGGTGCTCCTGTAAGGATCAGTAGTGTCTTGTAATATGAACTCTGATATATACAATTTTGACAACACATGGAAATGAAGGATATTTTCCTTGCAAATACTTTCCAGTCTATTCTCTTATTGCTTTAATTCTGTTTTGGGAGGAATATAGGAACATTGTCAGAGTATGCAGGGATGCGCTGAGGAAGGCTAAGGCCTGTTTGGAATTAAATCTGGCAAGAGATGTCAAGGACAACAAGAAGGGCTTCTTCAAATACATCAGTAGCAAGAGGAAGACTAGGGAAAATGTGGGCCCTTTGCTGAATGGGGTGGGTGCCCTGGTGACGAAGGATGCAGAGAAGGCAGAGTTACTGAATGCTGCCTTTGCTTCAGTCTTTACTGCTCAGGCCAGCCCTCAGGAACCCCAGATCCTGGAGGCAAGAGAGAAAGCCTGGAGAAAGGAAGACTTTCCCTTGGTCAAGGAGGATCAGGTTAGAGATCACTTAAGCAAACTTGACACCCACAAATCCATGGGCCCTGATGGGATGCACCCACGAGTGCTGAGGGAGCTGGCGGATGTTATTGCTAGGCCACTCTCCATCATCTTTGAAAGGTCATGGAGAACAGGAGAGGTGCCCGAGGACTGGAAGAAAGCCAATGTCACCCCAGTCTTCGAAAAGGGCAAGAAGGAGGACCCAGGGAACTACAGGCCAGTCAGCCTCACCTCCATCCCTGGA